>NW_028270177.1:10660292-10822792 GCF_037043375.1 Chiloscyllium plagiosum
CCACACAGTCAGTCGCCTGAGTCGGGAATTGAACCCGGGTCTCTGGCGCTGTGAGGCAGCAGTGCTAACTACTGTGCCACCGTGCCACCCACAAAACTTCAACAGTTGTTGGTTTAATGACAATGAATTCTACTCATGTAATTGCTGTGACAGAGTAGACCCTCCACTTTGCAAAGTGAGAGTCTAGTTACTGAGCAGGAGTGCGGCAGAGGCTGGTTAAGGTAACTGAAGAACGAGACTTTTGGCTAAGGTCAAGTGTCTGTTCTTATCAGGACAGGGGTCGAGTTGCGAGTCATCAGAGCTAGTGGAGATCATCGCTGGATCGTGATTGGACGTTGGAGGATCGTTTGGTTGTGCTGACCTGCTATTGGTGGATCTTCATGCTGGCTTCGGCCTAACACCAATTCAGGGACCAGCCAACCTCAGAGCTATGGCCTCAACAGCTGCCCGCACCCCGGGCCAGGGGGTTCGAAACACCATCCGGGTGTCTGTCAAGAAGGTGGAGGAGCGTACACCAGTCGATCGGACGGTGTTCGTCAAGAAGATGTTGTGCGAGTGCTGTGGATTCGCCGCAGCAGATGTGTACTGCCTGAAGGATTTCCCTGGGGCAGGCTACTTCGACGTCACCTTCAGGAGCGTGAAGCAATGCGAGCAACTCCTGAAGGTTTTCAAGGAAAAGAAAGGGGAGCCGCTGTTCTCCATCTTGTCGGCGGTCCCCTTGTGTGTGCTTCCTGCACAGAGGAGTCGGGTTGTTACAATCCACATGTACAACCCCTACGTGCCAGCAACTGATGTCCTGACGTTCCTGGGAAGATATGTGCAGGTCGAGGGTCAAAGCACCGATGTGGTTGACCCTTTCGGGATCTGGACCAGCAAACGACAGGTCAAGGTAATCCTGAGGGTTGACGCCAGCGGGAATATCCTCCACCCACCCTCCAGCTTTGCTATCGGAGGGAGCAGAGGGTACCTGACTTATGCAGGGCGGCCTGTGGGAGGTCAGGCCACATGGCGGCGGACTGCAAGGTCACGATCTGTCGGAATTGCAAGAAGGAGGGCCACCCGACCAAAGAGTGCAAGGAGGAAAAGAACTGCAATCTGTGCAGGGAGGCGGGCCACGTGTACAGGGCCTGCCCAAGACGAGGGGCCGCCACCTACGCGCAGATGGCCGGAGGCGGGCCATAAAAGGACGGCAAGGCACCGCAAACCGGCAAGGGAATGGTGTCAGGGGGCATGCAACAGGAAGGACAGGCCGGAGCAGAGCAGATGACAGTTACCGGAGAGGTACAGCTGCCGAGCGAAGCTCCGACAGGACAGGAGGAGGAGGCGGAGAAGGGAAAGAAGGAGGCAGAGGAATAGACCGTGGTGCAAAACAGGAAGAGGAAAACCCACCCGGTCACGAAGACCTCCCAGAAAAAGGGGAAAAGGCAGCTGCAGGTGGAAGACACGGACAGCTCTTCGGAGGGTGAGGACGGACGTAAGGAGGGTCGTCACCAAAAGAAGAGGCAGAGCACTGCGAGGAGAAAGGAGAGCAGCAACTGCCAACCAAGGGACGAACCTCCTGAGGAAATGGGAAACCACCACCCCCTACCAGGTGAAAGCCAGGAGGGCCCCACCGCCACACAGCTCCAGGTCACTGGGAGCAGCGACCCTCTGACAGCCCCGCTGTCAGATATAGGAAAAGACAGCGTGGACCCTGGTCTCGGCCCAATGACACCGGAGCGGGCAAGTAGACCGAGTGAGGAGCTGGACAGCTACCTCAGCCCTGCGAGGGTCCAGCAGTTTGTGTTCTGCATGGGGATGCAGACAGCTACCTCAGAGGGGCAGGACCAGCGACAATCGGACATGGGTAACCTTACAACCTGTTAACAAAATGGGGTTTAAAATTGCAACTATTAATGTGCGCAGCATAAAATCTGCAGCGTGATGTGTTTCAACACTGGCCTTCCTGGCCAACGTAAAAGCCGATGTCCTGTTTCTGCAGGAGTGTGGGATACCGCACCTCAGCAGTTACAGGAGATGGTCGAGCTTGTGGGCCCATGGGCCGTCAGTGTGGTCGGGGGGTAACGATAACCGCTCCTCGGGCCTGGGTATTCTGTTACGGGGAGGCAACTTCACCATCTCCGAGGTTAAGGAGGTGGTGGGCGGGCGCCTCCTCGTTGCTGATGTTACATACAGAAACTCTCCCCTGAGACTGATTAATGTGTACGCCCCAGTGGGTAAGAGTGAACGGTTGGCCGTCCTGCAACAGCTTCCACTGTTGCTGGCTACGTCCAGGCCGGTCATTCTGGCCGGAGACTTCAACTGTATCATCGATGCAGATGGACGATCCGGCGGGTGGGACAGTAAACTGGACACCAGGTCCAGAGCCCTGATGGACACGGTAAAAGATGCCAAGCTGCACGATGTCTTCAGCACCCCTGCAGACGGAGCGCAGCGTAGATATACATGGTCACGGGCAGACGGGTCTATCCACTCAAGGATAGATTACCTGTTTGTGTCCCGAACGCTCTCGGTCAGATCCACCGACGTCAAGTCGGTGTACTTCTCTGACCACTGCCTCCTGCTGGCAGACTGTCATCTACAGGACGAGCAGCGGGCTGGTAAGGGAACGTGGAAACTGAACACCAAGTTGTTGACCCCGGCAAACATCGAGGAGCTCAAGAGGGATTACGCAGGTTGGAGAACCGTGAAGCCCCTCTTTGAGTCTCCAGCGAACTGGTGGGAAACAGTAAAAGGGAACATTAAGAGGTTCTTCATCCTCAAAGGTGTTCAGGAGGCAAGAGAGAGGCGGGGAAAACTGTCCCAGCTCCAGGAAAGTATGCAGAACCTGCTCCTGCTGCAGACGTTGGGGGTCAATGTCACGGAGGACCTCAAGGAGGTGAAGGGCCAGCAAGCCTCGCTCTTTGCCTCGGAGGCCTCCTAGATAATCTTCCGGTCCAGGGTCCGCTCGGTGGAGCAGGACGAGACGTGCTCACGTTTCTTCTTCCAGAAGGTGCACAAAGAGAGCTCCGTGCTCAGCAGCCTGAAGGAAGAAGATGGCTCGGTAACGTCATCTCAGGCTGACATCATGAGGATCAGCAAATCCTTCTATGCCAGTCTGTATGACTCAAAGCCAACTGATAGCGGGGCCTCCAAGTCGTTCCTGTCTTCTATCACGGAGGTCCTAGACGACGGAACACGAGAGAGGCTGGACCAGCCGCTATCTCTGGACGAGCTGACCAAGGCCCTCGAGTCCTTCGAAAAGAATAAAACTCCCAGAAGCGACGGCTTACCGGGTCGAGCTCTATTCCGCTCTGTGGGACTTGATTGGCCGGGACCTGCTGGAGGTGTATGTCAGTATGCTTCGGGCAGGTACCATGAGTGAATCCATGAGGAAAGGCATCATCACCCTCATCTACAAGCAGAAGGGGGAGAGGGAAGAAATTAGAAATTGGAGACCGATCTCACTGTTAAACACAGACTACAAAATCTTGTCAAAGGTCATCGCCAACCGGGTCAGGTCTGCTCTGGGATCGGTGATTCACCCTGACCAAACCTGTGCTGTACCGGGCAGGAAGATCGCTGAGAGTCTTGCATTCCTCAGAGATACGATTACCTACGTGCAGGACAGGGGGGTGGACACCTGCCTCATCAGCCTGGAACAGGAGAAAGCCTTTGACAGGATATCGCATACATATATGAGGGATGTCCTCTCCAAAATGGGCTTCGGGGAGGGAATCGCTAATTGGATCAGACTGCTCTACACCAACATTATCAGTGCAGTCGCAATCAATGGGTGGGAATCAGATAGCTTCCCAGTCAGATCTGGAGTGCAGGGCTGCCCGCTCTCTCCTGCCTTGTTTGTGTGTTGCATAGAGCCATTTGCCGAGTCCATCAGGAAGGATGCAAGCCTGAGAGGGGTGACTATTCCTGGCAGCGGGGGTCTGCAGGTTAAGGCCTCCCTGTACATGGATGACGTCGCCGTTTTCTGCTCGGATCCGCTGTCCGTGCACAGACTCATGTGCATTTGTGACCAGTGCGAACGGGCCTCGGGGGCCAAGGTAAACCGAGGCAAGAGCGAAGCCATGCTCTTCGGGAACTGGGCCGACCAATCCTCGATCCCCTTCACCGTCAGGACCGACCACCTGAAGGTGCTGGGTATTTGGTACAGGGGGCTGGGGCGTGCGCCAAGACCTGGGAGGAGCGGATCAGGAAGGTGAGACAGAAACTGGGCAGATGGGAGCAACGGTCACTCTCCATCGCGGGTAAAAACCTGGTCATCAGGTGTGAGGTACTCTCAGTATTGTTATACGTGGCACAGGTCTGGCCTATCCCCAGAACCTGTGCCGCCGCAGTCACCCGGGCCATCTTCCACTTCGTGTGGAGATCAAAGATGGACCGGGTCCGAAGAGACGTGATGTACAAAGACCGGTGCAATGGGGGAAAAAACACACCCAATGCAACCCTCACCCTGATGGCCACCTTTGTGTATGGCTGCATCAAGCTGTGCGTGGATCCCCGGTATGCAAACACCAAGTATCACGACGTACTGAGGTTCTACCTGTCCCCGGTGTTGCGAAGGATGGGCTTGGCCTCGCTGCCGCGGAACGCTCCGAATAGTTGGACCGTTCCATACCACCTGTCCTTCGTGGAGAAATTTATGAAGAAAAACACCTTTGACCACAAGTCCATCAGGAAGTGGTCAGCACGTAGTGTCCTTGAGACCCTTCGGGAAAAGGAGAGGGCAGATCCTGTCGAGCAGTTCCCTGGGCAGACTGTCAAAGTCATTTGGCAGAATGCCTCATCGCCAGAACTTTCCAACAAGCACCAAGACATGGCTTGGCTGGTGGTGAGAAGGGCTCTGCCTGTGAGATCCTTTATGCACGCCCGGACTCTCTGCCGCACCGCACGCTGCCCTCGAAGCGGCTGCGGGGGGGACGAGACTGTCACACACCTCCTTCTGGAATGTGCCTACACAGAAGAAGTCTGGAGAGGAATGCAGTGGTGTTTGTCGAGGTTCGTCCCGAGCAGCGCTGTGACGCGGGACTCCGTGCTCTACGGCCTGTTCCCCGGGACGCACACCGAGACAAACATCAACTGCGCCTGGAGGATCATCAACTCGGTGAAGGACACTCTCTGGGCGGTCGGAAACCTGCTGATCTTCCAGCTGAAGGAGTTGACCCCAACTGAGTGTTGCAGACTGGCACATTCCAAGGTCCAGGACTACGTGTTGAGGGACGCACTGAAGCTTGGGGCAGCTGCCGCCAAGGCGCGGTGGGGAAAGACCACCATGTAACATCTGCCTGCCTAAGAAGAACAGGGGGCCCACGCAGTCATTTGGACTCCGCTGGCGCCTCAGCTCAATGTAATCACACCAACCTGTGAATAGGAATGATTACCCTGTTTCGATACGCAAAGAAATGGAATGTTTACAGAAGGATGGCATGTCCAATTGTATAGATGAAATATTTATGAATAAAGTATATTTTTGAAATTAAAAAAAACACCAGGTTATAGTCCAACAGGTTTATTTGGAAGCACTAGCTTTTGGAGTGCTGCTCCTTCATTACAGAGCAGGTGTGGAAGGATCATAAGACACAGAATTTATCGTAAAAATTCAAAGTGACATAGAACTGATGCATGGTAGGTTTGTTCAATACATCGCACCAGTTGTATGACACTTGATCTTTTAATATAAGTCTTTGTCCTATGATCCTGCCCCACTAGCTACCTGATGAAGAAGCAGAGTTCCGAAAGCTTGAACTTCCAAATAAACCTGTTGGACCATAACCTGGTGTTGTGTGATTTTTAATCCAGTGATCAGATGGAGATTAGAGGCAAATAAACTCACAACTGTGTGATGCGGTGGCAGGGTCCCTACCTCTGGACCAGGGAATCCAGGTCCTACTTGTTTCAGAGGTGTGTAATGATATCTCTGAATAAGATGATTAGAGAAATAGATTAAATTAATAAAAACAGTTTCACAACTATAATAGCAGTGAAGTATCACTTTTGTGTGGAGGTGGGCTACAGAGTCTGCTTCTGGGATGCTGCATTGATAAAGTCAGGAGTCAAGGAACATTTGACCAGCAACTTAATCAATGCTCAGATCTGCCTGGTGCTCACTGATGGACTCATAGAGTCATACAACATGGAAACAGACCTTTCGGTCCAACTCCTTCATGCCAAACAGGTTTCCCAAACTAAACCAGTCCCACTTGTCTATATTTGGCTCATATCCTTCTAAACTGTTCCTGTTCATGTTCCTGCCCAAATATCTTTTAAATTTTGTAACTGTACTTGCATCTACCACTTCCTCTGATAGTTCATTGAACTATCCCCTGTGTGAAAAAGGTCCCATTTCCCCTCTCATTTTAAAATTATGTTTTGAACTCCCCCACTACAGGGAAAAGACCTTTGCTATTTACCTTAACTTCTTATTAGATGTAATTTTTTGACTTAGTAATACCTCAGGAGGCTGTGTGTTTTTATCCTTTTCAAAAATATAGGGTTTCTGTTCAGAATACCAAAAACCTATTGATTCCAAACAATGGCTCTTTGGAATAGAACTCAAATACATTGTCTCGTATTGTATCCCTCAATCCCTCCATTCTGCAGAAATGGATTGAATTTCCCATTTACTGCCATGATATGGAACACTTCAACTTCCTCTCCTATGAACATACTCTGTAATGGGTTCATGGTGATAATCAGTGCCACATCACTTTCCTTTTTCTTCTCAAGTGCCTACTCATTGTCCTTTGAACTGTGAGGTTTGCTTCAGCTGAAATAGCTGAATAGAAGTCCATTCTCAAATCTCTATCTCTCTGAATTAGAACTTTGTTTAAACCCCATCATAAGAAATACAGAAATTACTTTTATAAAACAACCTTCTTGACCATGGGATGTTTTATAACACTTTGCGGCCCATAAATTATCGCTTATTAATCGCAATTTTAACTTGGGAACATTGATACATATTTTGTTGAATTTTTTTAACTTGCTTTCATCAAGACATTTCACAAGAAAGGTCAATGGAAAAGGGAACAACACTTACACTGCGTAAGAGAAGAGTTCTGATTGGTTCGCGAGTGGACTCTCATTGGTAGAAGATTTGTCATGGAGAACCCATGAGTTAGATGGAGTTTAGGATGGTCTGCGTCTTTGTGGTGCGATGCATATTCACTTATTGGATGCCACCTCTATTAAAGGCAGGGGCCAGTTCTTTGCAGACAGAAAGGATGTTATCACACCTGACAGGGACTTTTTTTCCCTGGAACATTGGAGACTGAGGGTTGACTTTACAGAAGTTTAAAAAATCATGATGGATATTGATAGGGTGAATGGTTAAGATCTTTTCCCCAAGGTAGGGGAGTCCAAAACTAGAGGGGCATAGGTTTAAGGTGAAAGGGGAAAGATCTATAAAGGACCTATGGGGCAGAGAGTGTGCATGTATGGAATGAGCTGGCAGAGGAAGTGGTGGAGGCAATGATCATTTAAAAGACAACATTTAAAACATTTAAAAGGATGGGACTTGAATAGGAAGGGTTTAGAGGATATGGGCCAAATGCTGTCAAATGGGACTAGATTACTTTAGGATAGCTGGTTGACATGGAACAGTTTGACCGATGGATCTGATTCCATGCTGTACAACTCTGTGACTCTATGACTCTAAATCAGCATTCTCTGCTTCATTTCTCAGGACAATGTCTTGACCAATCGCAGTCAACCTGCCTGTTCAAAATTTAAATAAAGCTTGACAATTGATTGTCAGTGTAATAATTCAGAAAGCGTGATTAGAAAAAGAATATTGTTTAGTCTTGAACAAGCCCCTAGTTCAGGCCCAGGACATACATCCCTTTGTCTGTTTTTTTAATACATTTTTTAATCAACCTGTTCAAAGATGTTATTACCCATGCCACAGGTGAGACCTGGGTCTCCTGGCTCAGACGTAGGGACATTACAACTGCACCTGAGGAAGGGCTCATGCCCAAAACATTAATTCTCTTGCTCCTTGGATGCAGCCTGACCTACTGTGCTTAACCAGCACCACACTCTCGACTCTGATCTCCAGCATCTGCAGTCCTCACTTTTTCCCAACTGAACCACAAGACCCCTATTTGGGTCTGCTTTATAATATTGCCTCCGCAAACTCAAACAACTTCTCTACCACCAAATGACTGTGACTTTTTTTTGTTTTTAACTATTAATCACCATCAGTCAATTACCCATGGAGCCAATTAGAAGTTGACATGCAAAGCCTATTATAGACAATACAAACCATCAAAGTGAGGGAAAGGTAGGAAGAGAAGGGAAGGTGTTAAATCAAAATGGCTTTGGAGGGGGAAATAAAGCATTGTAATGCACCTCTATCTAAAGGCGCATTACAATGCTTTATTTCCCCCTCCATTGATGAACAGCATGTGCTCCCTCTCCAATGACACCCGAGCATGAACATAACTGTGGAAACGGGGCAGACAATTGGCAGAGATTACCCCCTTCACAGCACGCTGATTGCAGCTGTTTACTGCCAGACTGGCCAAGGCCAAGAGCAGACCCATGAGGACATCCTCCCACCTGCCCACACACCCCCCACACCGAATGCCCAAAGATCAGGAGTGTAGAAATAGGTCATTTGAACTTTCCTTAACATTCATTCACAAGATGTGAGTGTCACTGGCTATTACCCATCTCTAATTACCCAGAAAACAGTTAAGAACCAATCACATTATCGTGGGTCTGAAGTCATATATAAGCTAGACCAGGCAAGGGTGGCAGCTTCCTTCCCTACAAGACACTACTGAACCTGATGGACATTTTTTCTGAAAATCAACAATGGCTTCATTAGATTCCAGATATCTATTGAATTCAAGTTCCACCATATGCCTTCGCAGAATTTGAACCTGAGACCCCAGAACATCAGGGTTAACAACCTAGCTATTATAACACTAGGACATCACCTCCCCTGGGTCTGCTTTATCACCTTTTAGATATTTTCTAATCAAGCTGTTCAGAAATGTTATTAGACAGCTTTGGAGTAGGTTGGACTTGAACCCAGGCCTCCCAGTCCAGGGCCATGGGCACTACCACGGTGAAAGGGCTCAGGTGATGAGTTCCAGTTGGGCAGGCCATTGTCTGTTACCAAGGAAACTCATACTCAATAAACTTCAAAAGGTGATTGATTAGGGATTCCCCATGAATCTGGTCAGTTATTATAGTTAGTCATCATTTAAACAGTGCTTTCACCTTGGCAATGCCTCTGCCAATTTCAATCATACAGTATAAATGTTGTTTTCCCTTTTACATTGGTATTTCTTACAAATTGTCCTGATGAGTGCAAAGATAAAGAGCTTTGGCAAAAAGTGTCTTGTTTCAACTGCCCTTGAGTTCTGAACTACCAAATAACTATTTTCAGTTTTTACTGAATAACAACAATCTTCGTATTTAAAAAAAAACTCAGCAAATGAAGCACTTTAAGACGTTTCAGTGAGATATGATCAGAAACAATTAGCATCTATGAAACTCCTTTTAGAACCTCAGGACCCTTCAAAGATCTTCATAACCTTTAAAATGTAGTCAATACTGTAATGTGGGAAATGGTGTGATACAGGATGTTTTTGTAGTACAATAATCCCTTGACACAGGATCTTCCTAGTTTGGATGCTGAATCAACTGTTTTTCAACCTCTTAACATCGGAACACTGAACTTCGCTGTAATAATATCAGCATCTTGGTTCCAAACATCTAACTCAACATAGAAGCAGAAATGAAATCTGATCTTCATGTCTCAATTCCACTTTGATCCCAACTGATCCCAAGAATGAGCAATGAAAGAACTTTATATGATAAACTCAGAATGTCTCGAAGTGCTTTAAAGTAAGGGACTACATCTTAAAATTCTTTTATGAGTGTGTGTTTTTGGCAAAGGCAGAATTCGTTGATCATCTGAGTTTTCAGAGGGCAATGAAGAGACAATCACGTTTCTGTGGAGCTGGAATCGTACGTGGGGCTGAGTAGATAATGACAGCAAGATTTGCTTTGCTAAAGGGCATTAATAAACCAAATGGGTATTGTTATAAAATTGAGGATTATTTCAAAGGTACTATCAATAAGACCATCTTTTTATTCTGAATATTAAACAGCATCAACAATCATGGAAGGATTTGAACCCACATCCCATAACCTCTGCCCAGTCCAGCAACACTGCCACTATGCCACTCCCTCTCATAGCTTTTGAGGTGCAATCCCTGTGATAGAGAGAAATATGATAGTCATTGCCTGCACAGCAAAGTCTCCATAGTTATTTGAACAAAATATTTATTTTTATTGAGATTTGAGGGACAGGGCCAGTTCATAAATCTTCTGTGAGGAGTGAACCGTCTGCTGGGACCACTGGCTGCACATGCTTTGACATTGAGTCTGCTACTCTTTCCTCTGTTGCCTCTGTGTGCAGGTCAAGGTTACGATGAAGCCTGGAGACAGCTGATGCCATAAAGCAGCAAAGAATTTTGTATAACATCTTAGAACCAAGTTGACCAAGTTAAAATCTTCAAAAAGGTCATGAGTCAAGGGAACTGGTTCAGGAAACAAGAAGGAAACACCCCAAATAAACCTGCTGGGCTTAATTTCTAGGCAGATTAGAAGATGTTCGTATCTCTGGCACTGTGGTGGGTCCATGTTCCTTTACTGTCCAATGATTATAAACATTAAGAGGTTGAGAGCGCAGGCTTGTGGGAGAGATCTGGTAAATAACAATATTTTCTTGTTCTAAGCTGCTGGCTCTTGAATACGGCAATTAGTATCTGAAATGGTAAACCAACCTTGCAGGATAGGCATCAAGATATAAAGGTTCTGGATCAGTGGTGCTGGAAGAGCACAGCAATTCAGGCAGCATCCGAAAAGCTTCAAAATCGACGTTTCGGGCAAAAGCCCTTCATCAGGAATCTTTATTTGTTTCAGGACATGGTTGAAGAGCTTCAGGGCAGAGGAAATGACCTGGGAGTTGCAGTGGGAGAGAGACTCCCTGAGATTCTTGTAGAGAGAGGCTTTTGCCCGAAACGTCGATTTCGAAGCTTTTCGGATGCTGCCTGAATTGCTGTGCTCTTCCAGCACCACTGATCCAGAATCTGGTTTCCAGCATCTGCAGTCATTGTTTTTACCATCAAGATATAAAGGACTTCCTAGGAATATCTAATTAGCGTACAACAAATTCTACATGATCACCAGATGTGTATACTGGTCAATGAATGTTCTGCGTGTTAACAGTATGTAGCTGAATTAACAATGCATATTTAATCTTAAACAGAGCCTGATAGTCTCACAAGAAATAATCATATATCTCAGATATAATATACTCGCAAATGTATAATAAACCTGTTTGCTGTTTATCAAGATTGAACCTGAAGAGATGGATGGATATCCTTCCCTGCATGGTATCAGGCGCTTAGACTGATACCAACAAGATTGTGAATCTACCAAAGCCACTCCAGATGGTTTCAGCAGAAACCAACATATACAAGGTGGGTAGGTGAGCTTTTCCACTGTAAACAACATGGTATAGTTTTATCATTGTCCATTTTCATGTTGAGAAGCTTGAAGCTGACATAAATCCAATGACTTTGGAGTAAACATGTAATTCACAAAAATGCTGACAGACAGAACTGATGTGCTAATGTTTAGGCCAGATAGAGGTGACATTATTAATGTTACCTTTTAAAAAGGGCAACAACTGATTATTGTCTCATCTCCACATGTAAATTTAAAGAAAGATTGATAAGATCAAAGTTTCAATAGACAGATATATTGGATAATTTATTATTTCCAAACTCATGTTTTTGACATAATAATAACTGAATCACTCCCCATTCACAAATTAATATTATTAATAACTGAATCATTCCCCATTCACAAATTAAATTAAATTTGGTCCAAAATTTGACTTTTTAACCATATCTTTGTTAAAGTTTGGTCATTGTCATATCTGACCCCAAAGTGGAAATAGACTACTAAATTAAGGATTAAGGGTCCTCACTGTGATGTATTAACAATTGCTCACAACTTATAGCTTTGCTAATAGGAATGATCCCATCATTGTTTTCACACAGACAACCTATGGTAGTTATTGTAGACCCATCAAGATTCCATGGGCCTGAATAAGTTGAATGACCATTCAATGTGTTTTTAGCTGTAGGAGGAACATTAGCCTCATTCAAAAATTTCCTGCTTGTGTTGGAGCAATACCTTGGAATTATTAAATATGTTTCTGAGTAAGTTGATTTAATTTAATTGATTTTATTTATTGTAATCACATGCACCTAAGCACAATGAAAGGTTTTGTTTTGCCATCAGTACAGGCTGATTACAGCAAACAAGGACATACAGCTCATAGGACGCTTAGACAGAGAGAGGCATACAAGGTTATAACTGCACAGGAAATTCACAATGCAAGATTAACAATAACAAGATACACATTATTTGAAGTTAGAGACGTCCGTTCAGGAGTCTAGTAACAGCAGGGAAGAAGCTGTTCTTGAACCTGTTGGTGCATGTGTTCAAACTTCTATACCTTCTGCCTGACAGAAGAGGTTGGAAGAAAGCATTACTGGGATGGGAAGTATCTTTGATGATGTTGTCAGACTTTCTGTGGCAAAGAGAGAAGTGTAAATGGACTCCATGGTTAGGAGTTTGGCTTCCGTGATGGTCTGGGCTACGCATACAACTTACTGTAATTTCTTAGAGTTCTGGGCAGAGCAGTTGCTGTCCCAGGCCGTTATGCACCCAAATAGAATGTTATCTATGTTGCAGCTGTAAAATTCTCAAGGAAGACATCTCTGACAATCCAGACTTTGCTCAGCACTTGAATATCACCTGAGATTAGGGACGAACAGATCTGTAACTTTATGGACTACATTGCTGCATTGCTAGTTTCTAAGTTGAAATCGATATTCCTATTATATTGTGTATTTTCTCTTGATGCCAGTAACAGATTCTGCTGTGTTCATGCAGTTCATATCGGTTAGCAGGCAACAGGTCCATGACCAACCACTTCTCAAACAGACACAACATTCACATGAAACAAATTGGCTGAAAATTAAACATTTGGCTGAAGTAAGATGATGTAGCCTGGCTTCAAGTCTGAATTATTTAGACTTGACAAGCATGGACATTCATACCCTAGATTGTATGCCCAAGTTCTAGTGAGGCTTGAGCCCAGAAACATTCTAATTTACAGCCAAACATGGTAATAGCTGAGGAAATCTGGCACAACTGTGGTTTCATGTTCAACTATTGCACTCACCCAAAACAAACAATATCTTTCATTTGATTAAATGAACAGAGCAGCACAGAAAGGTCACAGTGAAGTTAGATTACAACCATAGCTTTATAATCAATATATGTTTCTGCCTTTTTTGTGCAGATAACTGTAGCCATCTAATTCTTTTTGTAAGATATTGAATGTGAACATCATAAAAATACTCAACACAAATGACTTTTGAGCCACCACGCAAGATCTACTTGTGAAGACATGCAAAGTTAATTTATTTCTGTGTCTGAGAGTAATATTGACATTACATGTTATGGATAAACGTTTTAATTGTGAAATAAAATTGAGAATCAAGACAAGAATTCTCTTTGCATTGTGTTTAACATTTACTGTTCAGTTAATATAAAATCTTCCAATGCTCTCATTGCAAAGCATTTTGATTAACAAAAGGCAAATATTATTTATTAAATTTCATTGTTTATGAGCAAAGAAAAAGGCTTTCAGCAAAATACTACTGAATAAGTAAACATTGTTGAATAGAGTTACACAGATATTAAATTGAATGTAGAACACATGAATATACATTTGGTTCAACCAGTTCATACTGCTGTTTGTGTTCCACACAAGACTCCATTTAACCCTCTTCAACTTACTGTATAAACTCATGTATAGGTTGAACCTTGAAGTGTTTTTTATTAAGCTGAAATTAGCGGGTCGAATAATACACAAGGTATTGTTTTGGAGAGGGATGAAATTCATGCTTGGTATGAGTCAAAAAATGAACAAAGAGTCAGATCTCTATCTAAAATAATAAACAACAAAGGGAAAAAAATGGCCATTATTGAAGATTTACCTACAAAATAACTGTCTGCATTCTGCCTGCTACTGTAGAATGGTACAGTAGTCCCCCCTGTACCCGTAGGGGATACGTACGAAGACCTATTGTGGAAGCCCAAAACTGCAGATAGATGTGAACCCATTCATTTAAATGGGAAATTTATCTTCCCGGCAGCCTCCTGGTCCCTGGTTCTAGAACATTTCCTGTAATATGTTCGGGCTGCGGTAAACAGCGGGTAACTGAAACCACAGAAACCGACTCCGCAGATACGGCATTCAACCTGTACTGTCGTACCATTAAAGCAATTCTGAAAACCTGGAGCGGAGTGTTACGGGCAGGCATGATGACTCATGAATGTTGATCCGTGAATGTGAAGAACTATGGTCGACTTATACATGAGGTATGTGGAAAATACAAGATCTTTGGGCAAAAAATGAGGGGTTGAATTATACATGAGATTGACTTATACATGAGTACATATGGTACTTTGTCAATGTATCACCTTTCTTTCACCCTCATATTTATCTGGCTTCCTCTTAAAAGCATCTGTGCTGTGTCAACTACATCTTGCTGGTAGATCATAGAGCCCTTACATTGTCCATCAAGTCCACACCAAAATTCTGAACAGCATCTGACTCAGACCCAACCCTATCTCCCTATCTCAACATTTCCCAAGACTCATCCACCTGACCTGCATTTCATGGGCAACTTAGCATGATCAATCCACCTTTGGACTGTGGGAGGAAACACACAGACATGGGAAAATGTGCAAACTCCAGATAGATAGTGGCCCAAGGGTGGAATCAAACCTGGGACTCTGGCGCTGTGAGGCAGCAGTGCTAATCACTTAGCAACTGTGCCAACCCAGTAAATTATGTCAACGCTCTGTGGAATTTAGATGGAAAAGAGATGATCTCATGATACACATAAGATTCTGAAGGGGCTGGTCAGTGTGAATACCAAGAGACTATTTCCTTTGGCTAGGGCATCTAGAACATGCGATACAATGTAAAAACTGTATTTTTTTTCCTTTTTTAAAGGTGGACTGAAATGGGAAAATAATTGTTTTTAAAAATATCAAGCATTGTTGAAGGATTGCTACACTTTTTAAAAACAAGTGACCTGAAACCCATTGTAAGCACTGTTTTACATAGCTGCTTGTTCAAGCACTAGTGGAAATCTAGTTTACAGATAAACTGGAGCCAAAGTGTTTTGTATGAATGGAGATTCAGCAACAGCCAGTTGATTAGTCTGTGCAGTAATGACTGATTATCAATGACAAAGGTTTTCTGCCTGCCAAAAGCTATGTGATTGGCGCCTTGGTAGCTGAACAACTTGGAGGTGTGAATTTTGAGGCAGTAACCATTGGACCTCTGGAAGGGAAGATAATGTTCTAGCTTTGTGGTAAAAAGCATCTCATGCCTGAAGATATCCAGTTTATTTACGCTTTCCAATTGCTGTATGCTGTAACTTTTAATGTTAGAACCAAAGACCATTATAGGTGTGAACCAGTCACCCTGCATTCCCTGTAAACAAATGGAAGTATCTGGAGAAGGAAGGTCAAGAAACAGCATTATGATCAGCAATAATATAATCTCAGCAAACCCTGTGTACAGGGGCCACTGAACTGACTTCCCAGTCCACCCAACACGTCCATGTTTTCTCTCTGTCTGCGTGTTTTTGTCTGAATGTGTGAAGTGATTTATAAGAGGATTAGAATTTGAACTCATAGAGTTGGATGTCAATGGTTCATAATTGTTTATCTATAACTAAATAAACTAGATGGGGCGGCATGGTGGCTCAGTGGTTAGCACTGCTGCCTCACAGTGCTGGGGTCCCAGGTTTGATTCCAGCCTTGGGTGACTGTCTGTGTAGAGTTTGCACATTCCTCCCCCCCCCCCCCCCCCCCCGCCCCTGACTGTGTCTCTGTGGGTTTCCTCCCACATTCCAAAGATGTGCAGGTCAGGTGAATTGGCCATGCTAAATTGTCCATTGTTGTTAGGTGCATTAGTCAGGGGGAGGGTGGGTTACTCTTCGGAGGGTCGGTGTGGACTTGTTGGGCTGAAGGGCCTGTTTCCACATTGTGGGGAATCTAATCTAATAGATTCTATATTTTAAAAGTAAGTAGCCATTCTTCTTAAATGCAGAAATCTAATCTGTCCTTTCTGTCAACCTGGGGCTGAAAATCAGGTAATGGAAAATTTTACAAACTTTGGGACAACTCCAAGAATAGTGAGGGTTGATTTCCAGCATGTTACCCGAGTGAGGTGCGACAACAGCCGCAGGATAAGGAGCTAATAGGTAATGGCTGACAGTTTCATACAAAACGTTGTGCATCTTTGGAATTCTTTACCCTAGAGGATAGTGGAAGCTCCATCATTAAGTGCATTTAATTCTAAAAACAAGCAGATGTTTGGGCCCTCAGGGAATAAGGGGATACAAGGAGTGGGGAGAAAGAAAATGAATGTTGATGCAGGAACTATGCTTGAACTAAATGACAGGTCATGCTTGATAGGCCATATAGTCTACTGTTTCTCCTCTTTCTTATGTTAGAACATCGAACGTAGTACATTACAGCACAATACAGGCCCTTTGGCCCTCAATATTGCACCGACCTGTGAAAGCAATCTGAAGCCCATCTAACCAACGCTATTCCATTATCATCCATATGTTTATCCAATGACCATTTAAATGCCCTTAACGTTGGCGAGTCCACCACTGTTGCAGGCAGGGCATTCCACGTCCTTACTACTCTCTGAGTAAAGAACCTACCTCTGACATCTGTTCGATATCTATCACCCCTCAATTTAAAGCACAATGTATTCCACGTTCCAATCAGGCTTTTGCACAATATTTTTTTCTCCTTAATCGATGGCTTCTTATTTAGATGATCATTTGAAGTGCCAAAGCATACAAGGCTACTGGCTAGGTTCTGGATAGTGGGGGAAAGTAGGTAGTTGCTTAATAACTGGCACAGACATGATGGGCCAAAGGGCCTCCTTCTGCATTGTAAAACACTATGGACTTTATAACTGTACTTGTGACTATTTCATATCTTACTTCTGTACACATTCCACAATAGAAGCAATGGATAAGGCTCAGATGGGGCACATAACTGTTACACAGTTTACAATAAAACCTTTATAATTCAGAGAGCCTAGAAACATTGGATCAATCCACAGACTTGGGGTAATTTGATGGAGAACTATTAAAAAGTTAGTGGTCTGGATTTTTTTGCTTATTGATCATTTGCCTCAGTGTGATGTATTCATGCCACAGAGAATGCAGCTGTGGAATCCAACTGTGCATTGTACAACAAATGCTGTAGGTCAGTCACATCTGGGAGTGGAGTGGAATTAGTTTGTCAGCAGCCCACAGCCCACAACCTTTCTCTTGTGCTGTGGCTTAATCGGTGTTTGCATTTGAAAGAACGATGGTGATCCAAGGAACGCAACTGACTCCTGAGATATTTTATTTTGTATTTTTCCTCCTGTATCTTAAAGATGCTGCCTCTTCCAGCGTAAAAGGTAAAGGAAGGAAGTGCATTTATATAGCATCTTCCCAACCTCAGCATAACTGAAGATGCTCAAAGGCTAATTAGGTACTGCTTTAATGTAGCGACTGCTCTTAGTTAGGAAATGCAATGGCCAATTCACATACATAAAACTTCCAAAATTTGTAATGAGATCATGACCTGAGGAACCAAACACAGACTGGGTGACCACGTTGTGGAACCCCTGCAGTCCATGTGTAAACAGGACCTTGACCTTCCCATTTTAACACAGCGTCCTGGTTACATGCCCATTTGTCTGTCCTTTGTAGATAGGCAGGAGGCTGGAAGAACACAGCAATACTCCCTCATGGCTGCACTGAAGTGGCACCTACATTTTTGTGCTCCAGCCCCTAGTAGCACCTCTCAAAAGTGAATAATCTTCATTTATCAACTTCAAGAATAAAGCTTGTTAACGTAGTCACTGAAAGGAATAGAAAAGGCCATTCCCCCTACCAGGTCGTTGCCTCGCACAAACTAGACAGACTCCACATCCCTTTGCAGATTCTAGCCCACTATTCAGAGGGGATAGCTTTGCATAAATATCCTCTCAACCTCAAAAAACCAGGGTCTGCCTCCACCATAAATAATATGTAATCTTTCTCCCCAGGCATTTCATTCTCTTTAAGATATGACAGGGTTTGTGAATTGTTATCTTAGCCTCTAAAGCCTTTCATCTTTAAACCATTGGTAGTTTAACTCTAAGCTGAGCAAGTGATATGCACGACTGTGGGCATCAGAGATTTTAATATATTATAATAGAACACAGTTAAAGAGCAGGGACATATGTAAATTGGCTTAATCTGAGAAATGCTTACTTAACAGAAAATCCTTAAAAGATTTAACTTGAAGAAGCAAATATTCCACACAAAGACATCAGAACAAATATATCCTTTTGTTGAACAATCAGCCAAAGGCAAGCCTGTTAATTTCTCTCCAATTTTAATTAAAGTTCATAATTGATATGCCAATGCACAGCCCTTTAAGATTAGCACTCATCAAGTCACAATTTGAATTTTAAAACAAATGTAGATACCAATCAGGTATGGAATTTAATCATCCATGTATTATGTATGAGTCCAGTGAATACACAATTGCAATGATCAACGCTGTCAAGCCTCAGCTAGAGATATCTAGATTTTTAAAAATACATATATTTGGTTAGGACACACTGAAGAGATGAATCAATTATGTCTGATTGATACAGAGCCTGTCTGTAGTGATTGCAACAAGGTCAGCCAGATGGACCTGATAGAATATGAGTTCCCTGATTGAGGCTGTTAAGTTGGTCCAATCAGGGAGCCCTGGCTGACAGATAAGAACTTGAATGTCGGACATCCTGCTCACGCTGAGACCTGGCTCTGAGGGAGTGGACAAGTGTCAAGTATTATGCATGTACAAATAAAGGGTGATTTGGTATGGAATACTGGCCTCTGTGGAGTTATTTCACTGTGTAGTTCTTATTCACACTCTGATCAACCTCTAACCTTAAATCCTTTTGCTTGGCTGAAAGAAAATACACTGACTGATAGATCTACTAAATAATGAATTCATGAACTTCTATATCATCCATTTATGCATAGGCTGCTTAATAAGTATAGTACTGTTCAGCGCACAACATGACTGCATCTCAGTTGTGTAATTTTACTCTCAATGGGAAGTAAGTCCAAGATTAATCTGTCTGTTCTTTCAATCAGTTTTATAAATTGGTATTTTGGTGCCTTATCATTGCCACATCAATCATCAACAACTTAGACATTGCGCATCTTGTTCACACAATGTTTTGCTGTGCCGATTATTTTTAGTTGAAATATTGACATTGTGAGTGTTTCAAGTAGTCTGCTCAAGGAGGTGGAACCTTATCTGTCTGTAAGCCACTGACCTGAGAAAGGGACTGCAGTAAGAGTTGAAAAGTGTGGGATAGTTTATAGGATGACATCCAACTCAGCTTGTCATTCTTCTAGCAATATCCCTGAGCCTCCACGGAACTGAAGCCAGGAATAGTCTGCATAAAATCCAGGAAGAGAGTCAAAGGTCTATTAACGTCGATGGTGTTTTGATTTTCATTTTCTTCAAGCAGGTACCTTTGTTGGTTGTAACTTGCACTGTTTGATGAGGTGGGGAGTCTGCAGGCAGGAGGCCAAGTGATGAACTCTCCAGAAATCCATCCCTCTTGTCAACCCTCAGAGTCAGGGAGGGCTAGGATGAAGGTAAATGAAGAGCAAAAACAAAAGTTAACAACAATTTCACAGCAGGATTGCGTATCCAAGCAACAAGCTGCATTTAAGAGACAGAATAAAAGCAGCATAAGAAATGATGGGCCAGAGTTTGCTGTCAAAGCGCTAGTGGTGCTCATTGTTTTTTTTTGTGTGAGGAATGAAGCTGGTATTCAGTTAAATGGGAATAGGAAAACACTGTTATCAAGTGGGCCCTTCTCTGACACTGCTCTCACCCACCTCTGTCATTAGCTTCCTAAACATGATATCAAGCCCATAACCTTCCCATTTAATTTTAAAAGTGGTGCAGAAAGCTAAGGCTGGCCATTCTTTAGTTGTGTGGATTTATGCTCCTATACATTAGTTTGGGTTCAGGAGAAACTGTTCAAGGAAAAGGCAAAGTCAAGAACAGTCTCCTGGCTTAGGGTTCTTTATAACACTGTTTGTTGCACTTTAGGACTAAACACTGTAATTCAGAGATATACCAGTTTCTAATACTACAGTTACATTATTGAAAGACTATTCTATTAACTCTACCACCTAATGTTTCTCTGTGAGTGTTTGTAACATTCACGTGGTTCATGGTCAGGTTTTTGCCTGGGTCCCCATGTATTTCTTTCTTCTTCCCCTTAACGCTGCCTCCACTGTATTATTTAAACCTAGTGAGGGGCAGCTCCAAAACATCATTATAAAGTTGGTCCAGGGTCTGAAAGTCCTTACATAACAACTAACACAAGTGTAAATATTTGTTTAAGAATGTGGCAAGTGTTAATTATTACTGAACAAAGTCTTAGACTAAAAATGATCTATTTTAGTGTGGTTTTTATTCATTAAGGTTTTGAATTTTTAAGAGTCACATTTAAATTTTTTTTTTTGACATTTCTTTCTAGATTTCTCTTTCTTTCTCCCTTAATCCAGTTTTCCTTTTTGTCTCTTGACTTCTCTCTGGAGCTGGCATTAAATTCATTCCCCTTTGAGCTTACACTCTTTCTCACTGTATCACGCGTTTACTTCCCAATCCTTAAATTTCATCGATGCCATGTTTTTTGCCACCTTCCTTTCTCACTGTGGCAGTATTCAGTTACTCAATGGCGATAAATCCTTTCAGCTGAGCACTGTGAACTAATGCTGTTACATATCCACATTCTTGCCCATCGATATTTTCCACCTTGTTCAGAAACAGACTGTAGTTTAATTCGCTTTCTTCATTCTCTGTGTAGCCATTCCTGAAGATAAAACTCATTTGATCAAAAGGTGAGAGACCAAACAGACAACTTTTTTTTTGTGGCATACAAGTCACAAAGGTAGATCTCTAAGGGTTAACTTCTCCATGTTGCATTGTTAAAGAATGGTGGTATTAGCTTGCATAACTAGAATTTGTTCCCATTAATCTTAATTTTAATCTTAAGAGTGTAATTAAGGCTCTTATCATAATTTAAAACCATGCCTTATGTCAACAGTATTCACCCAAATTGAGGCTGGTCATATGGATCCATTCCCCAGAGTGGTGCACTCCATGCAGTCATCAATATTACTGTACAGACAGCATTGCTATGCTATCAGTTTTTGCTGGCTTCCATTTGGCAATGTACAGAATGAAGCATGCAATTTATTCTACAGAAACTACTCAATCGCATGTCAAATCATAAGTGAGTCAGCATCTATCTGAAAGGATGCAAACTTCTGCAACATATCGTTGCATTGCACCTGAAATAGAACTCTGCTCCCTGTTGCTGACATTGAAACAGTAAATAACCTTAATGAAATATTTTACTATTTGTAAAACACTCTGGAACAGCTTGATGTGGGGGAAAGGTGTTATGCACAGCTATGAGGATGGAGAGGAAGCTTACTGGCAAACTTACTGATGTTGATGGCCCTTTTGCTGATTACCAGGCACTACCAGGAACCACCCAGAAATAACTCTATAAATATTCTCCCCAGAAGAAAGATCACAATCTATCCTCATGGTACCTCTCAATTCGGTATGACTCCAGTCAGAATTGAGTGGCCACTCATTTCATGGCATTGAATTTAAGAAGGGCTTTTGTACATAAAAAGTACTCACATAATCATATAGTAGTGGTAATGCCCCTGCCTCTGGACTGGAAAATCTGAGTTCAAGTCCCACCTGCCCTGGAAGTCTGTTGATCAACAGGTTGATTAAAATGATCTACAGTAGCATTCATGACCACAGGACTACACAATGTATGTTAAAGCTAATGAAATACTCTTGAGATCGGGTCAGCGTTGTAATGTAGGAATAATGGCAGCCAATTTACTCACAGTAAGATTGTGTAAACAGCAAAACAAATTTTCCTGGATAACTGATCCAGTGATCTTCGCTGAGGGTTAGGTATTGATCAGGGTGTCAGAGAAAATGCCTTAATTCTTGACAGAATAGATGGAACTTCAACTTCAGATCTCATCTGATAGTCAGCCCCTCCAACATTGCATCACACCTTCAGTACTGCACTTGGGTTCCAGCCTGCATTTGATGCTAATTTCTCTGGAGATAGAAATGCTTGATTCATGCTCTGTGGATGTTCCAAGGGTCCTGTGTCATGTTTGAGGGTCTTGAGGGTTTTCTTGGATTTTGAGGCCCGAGTTGCCGCTAGTCTGTGTTATTTGTCTGTGTCTTGCTACATCCTGTCAAGTGGAGGAAGGGGTGAGATTTGAGAGGACTAGCAACCACTGAACTGGAGCTAATCTCAGATGAGGCTCGTGAATTTGGTGTGAGACTTATATCAGTATACAGCACTGAGTCAAAATTTCCATTCCCAGCAGCTCATACAGACACCCCAAGTAGCTCCATGCCACTTTCTCAAGGATAAGTAGGGATAGGCAATAAATATTGGCTTAACCATTAACACCCATATCCCAAACGTGACTGAAAAGAAAAGTAATTAGCTATCCAGAACACCAGAGCCGCGGCAAAGGTACAAAGACTGGTGGTTTCTACATCCCAGCAAACGTGTTGGTGATATTCACTTGTGTCTTGCCCTTTATGGTGGGCAGTGTTTCAGGGAGCTGGGAGAGGGGAGTGGCAGGTTACGTTAGGGAGCTATCAACGGTCTCTCCAACATGAGTGAGGTTGGGTCATGCTGCACTGTTTTTTTCCACAGATGGTGATTCTCAAGGAAGAGTGCAAATGTTTGACACGGTTGGGCTTGCTTGTGGAAACATTCAGCCATTTTTGACAAGTCAGAGTTTAGTGTGGCTTCCATATCCTGGAAAGGCATTTCCTGAGCTGTCAAGGTAATGCCCTCAAGTAAATCAATTTTTAATCATGGCCTGGTGGGCATCTCCCTCAAGTGGATGTTAAAGGGAGTTGTTGCTAGGATACTGCCCTGTGGGAGACTGTTATTGAGTGTCTTGGAATGTTGACCATGTGTCGTCAGTGAATCTTCATCTCTCTGTTGTTCAGAATTGTCGACAGCAACCAGAGTGGTTTGGGAAAAAGTAGCAGCAGGGACAGTTTGAGCATCAAACCCTTCGGTATTTCATTCAGTATTGAAGGCAGAGCATGGATCAATGTAAGGAGCTCCAGTCTTCAGAATGTGTTGGGAACCAGCCTCAGTGTGTGTGGAGAGAGTAAGGATTCGTTCACAGCAACTACTTTTGGATCTAACGCCAGCCTGCTTTTGGAGGCGGGATGAGTTGTTCATGGGTTAATGAGTGACTCTAGGAGCTTGTAGATTAATAAAGGATAGTGAAACAAGCTTATGCTATTATTTGGCGAATACATTCTCCATTACAGTAACCATATTTTGCCAGTGGACCAAGAAGGTGTCAGAAGTCCAGTGTGATACCATCTTGAGGTTGCCAGTTCCATGAAGGTATGGTCATCTAACAGTGCAGAAGACACTGAACAACTCCCCATTGTTTCTCCAAGTTTATTCATAGGATCATGGAATCCCTACAGTTTGGAAGCAGGCTATTCAGCCCATCGAGTCCACACTGACCCTCTGAAGAGTGTTCCACCCAGATCCACCCACTACCTTATCCTATCTTTGTAACCCTGCATTTACCGTGGCTAATCCACCTAACCTGCACATCTTTGGACTGTGGGAGGAAACTGGAGCATCTGAAGGAAACCCATACAGACACAGGGAGTATGCAAACTCCACACAGACATCACCCAAGGATGGAATTGAACACAAACCCCTGGCGCTGTGAGGCTGCAAGTGCCCTTTTTGCATTGTTTATTGAGTTGGCCAGTGGCTGGTCACCTCCAGCATTCATGCTCACTTGTGGGCTTGCAACGTCCTCAGGAATTTGACCCATCAAGTTTCTTTAAGAAGTTCCAGTCTCAGTGGCTTGAGTGCATAAAGCAAACCCAGCGATCTGTGACTGTCCAATGATTCAAGTGGTGGTGTGACTGTTTCTCTAATCTGTTGATATTGTTGAAAGACCTCAGAGCTTTAACAGGGAATGTACAGCTCTCTAAAACCTCAAAACATATTCTTTGCTGCAGCAATAAGCTGGTCCATGAATTGATTCTATGGTTTTGTTATTTGGGGGAATGTGCTAGGATGGTGTTTTCCACCTCAGCAGGGAATCCAGGCTGGTTTGGCTTCAGGAAATTTCATCTAGGCACATGTTTTGATGATGTAGCAGAAACGTCAACACACACATGGTTGATAATTGGTCAGTGTCGGCTGTGTGGCAAGTCTAAGAAGTATATAAGGACATCTTCACTATCTGATGAGAGGTTACGGTACATTTGCTCCATTACCTTGCTATTCTGCACAATGATCAGAACTATATACAAGGCAAACAGCCTATGCTGACCTCTAATTTGCCAGATCTTTCCCAGTTTTATCATTTGAATTATAGACCTCTTCTTTTGTTTTCAAATTCATTCATGGGTGTGGGCAGTGCCAGCTAGGGCCAACATTTATTGGCCATCCAAAATTACTCTTGAGATGGTGGTGGTAAGGTGCCTTCTTGAACCATTGTGGTGCAGATACATTCACAGTGCAGTTAGGAAGGAAGTTCCAGGATTTTGACCCCTAACCAATGAAGGAATGGCAATATACTTCCAGGCCACATGATGCGTTGCTTGGAGGCGTTCATGCAAATGGTGTTCACACATATCTTCTGGCCTTGTCATTCTAGGGATTGAGGTGTGGGTTTGGAAGGTGCTGCCAAGGGGTCTGGGTGAGTTGTTGTAATATGTTATCTAGACAGTATGTCCAGCCTGCCACTGTGTGTTGTTTATAGAGGGCTTGAATTTTGAAGATGTTAGATGGGTGGCTTTGAGTTATAGACAGTGTTGAATTTCCCAAGTGTTATAGAAGGTATAATTATCCTGGCAAATGGAGCCTATGCCAATGTACTCCTGACTTGTGCCTTCTGAAAGATGAGTAGGCAGTGGTTAATCATCACAGCATTCCCAATCTCTGCTTTTGAAGCCACAGTATTTAAATGGTTCAGATTCTGGTCAATGGGTATTCATAAGGGAAGATAGAGTGATTAGAATGCCATTGAATGTCAAAGAGAGATAGTTTGATTTTTTTGGGGGGATGACTATTTCCAGGAATACATGTATTGCGAATGTTACTTGCCACTCATCTGCCCAAAGCAAGATATTGTCCTGAACTTGTTGCTTTTGGAACTATACTGCTTCAGTATTTAAGGGGTCACAACCAGTACTTAAAATTATACAATCATCAGCAAACATCCCCATTTCTGACCTTATGATGGAGGGATGGTCATTAATAAAGCTGAAGACAGTTAACTTAGGACCCTACCCTGAGGAATCCCTGCAGAAATGTGCTTGGCCTGAGTGGATTGGCGCATAGCTCATGAAAGAAAAAAGAAGAAATGTACATTTCCTGTAATGCAAGGACATGAATATCATTTGTTCTCTTCATATTTGCCAGGTTATCACATTTGCCCTGTTTAAGACATTCCGCATTCAGTTTATGGATCCACAGAGATTCTAGGATCCAACCTTCAGGATGCTTGGCTTTGAGAGAGAGGTTGTTGTGATCACTTTGATTTTTAGATTAACTCCATTGACAAGGAAGTCCATAATAGGCATTGTGTTGCCGTTTGATGGTATTAGTCATAGATTCATGAGTTCAAGAATCCACTTGATAGGATTGGCCATAAGAAATTTGCTTTATAACCACTCCAAAATATTGGCTGCAAATTCATAATGATTACATATTTGTAGTGCAGGGCCCAGCTGGCAGCAGGCTGGAATGACCTTCAATAATTCCTTCACTTACGATTTAGTTGCAATGGTTGTGTTTTCAGCTCTGAATTCAATCTCCCACAGTTCTGTCACAGCTGATGACATGAAAGATTTTACATGAAAGTAAACATTGGACAGAATCAACTCAGTTTCTAAATGAGGGGTGTGCAGCAGATTTATAAAACAATTCCAGCAAGATATTGACATGCAGAATGAAAAAATATCATACTGGTGCATTAGGGACTAAGGCATGTTTGCATGAAATGATAACATTTTACAGTGCTGCAAGAAATCATTTTGCTCATTGTGTCCCTGTCTGCCTCCTTCAAACTGCTACCTGTGGAGTAATGAGATAGCAAAGTACATGTTGATGTAACAGCAGCCTCAGCAGTCAGGTCTGAGAGTCTAAGAGAGAAGGCAAAGTCTGTACCTCAAAGAGAGAGATACATGATAATGTAGTTGAATGCTATCATTGTGTAAATAAAATGTACCACAGGTGGAATATCACTCTTTGGCAAATAAAATCTTCCCAATGCATACCAGGCCTCAAATTATTAGACAGACTTCCAAACTGAATCCAGAAATGGAACCAAACCATGAACCTTTATGCAAATAGCTCCACTGTTTCCCCAAATGTATGTTTTCATCTTTCAAAGTGTGTACCAGTTATATGTCAGTTATGTTAAAATGGAGTCATCTGGCAAATGATCTTACCATCAATGGAAACCATGTCAGCTCATTCACATGATTGACAACTTTTATAGTTAGTTGTAGCATTTCTCTTAAAGATCCCCTAAACCTTCTCTGCTCTAAGAAACAAACTCTCAACTTTTTCTGTCCAACTGAAGTCCATCCTTCCTGGGACCTCCTGATAAATCTCTTCTGTCAATCCATGATATAAGTTAAGTAGAAAATGTTGGTATCTATCCTGCTGACACCTACATAAATGAAAGTATTTTACTGCACTGATAGCCTTCACCTTGATGAATACATAAAATTGCCTTAAAATATAGTGAATATTTTGCCAATCTTGCAAGGATCTGAGGAACATGATTGTCTGTACTTGCAGAATGTTTGACTGGTTCACAGAGAAATGAACGGTATATTAGCTGTGTCTCTGTGCTTATGGAATACTTCATTGATATTAATGGATCAGGGAGAAAGGACCATAAAACTGCTAGCTAAGGACACAGAAGGTTAGTTAAAGTCAAAGAGATGGTCAAATGGCAATAACTAATGGGAACAAAGTTTTATGTGCGTTGATTTATATATTTCCCTTACTCACCATTGCTCCTCAAGGTGCTGACTTATGCAAGAATAAAAATCCATGGTGTCCTCACTGCTTTTCCCCAAATAGCCATTATTCCATGCTTATTAACAAGGAAGGGCATCAAAATATGGGAGGAGAAAGTGAGATCAGCAGATGCTGGAGATCAGAGCTGAAAATGTGTTGCTGGAAAAGGTCAGGCAGCATCCAGGGAACAGGAGAATCGACGTTTCGGGCATAAGCCTGTCCCCCCTAGTCCACGTTCCTGTCCCCCCTAGTCCAAGTACCTTGACATTGTCCTGTCCCCCCCAGTCCAAGAACTCCCCACCTACGTTCGGGACACCACCCATGCCCTCCACCTTCTCCATGATTTTCGCTTCCCCGGTCCCCAACGCCTTATTTTCACCATGGACATCCAGTCCCTGTACACCTCCATCCCCCATCACGAAGGACTCAAAACCCTCCACTTCTTCCTTTCCCGCCGTACCAACCAGTACCCTTCCACTGACACCCTCCTTCGACTGACTGAACTGGTCCTCACCCTGAACAACTTCTCTTTCCACTCCTCCCACTTCATCCAAATGAAAGGAGTAGCCATGGGCACCCGCATGGGCCCCAGCTATGCCTGCCTCTTCGTAGGATATGTGGAACAGTCCATCTTCCGCAACTACACTGGCCCCAACCCCCACCTTTTCCTTCGCTACATCGATGACTGTATCGGCGCCGCATCGTGCTCCCACGAGGAGGTTGAACAGTTCATCCACTTTACCAACACCTTCCACCCCGACCTCAAATTCACCTGGACAGTCTCAGATTCCTCCCTCCCCTTCCTCGACCTTTCTATTTCTATCTCAGGCGACCGAATCAACACGGACATCTACTACAAACCGACCAACTCCCACAGCTACCTGGACTACACCTCCTCCCACCCTGCCCCCTGTAAAAACGCCATCCCATTCTCCCAATTCCTTCGTCTCCACCGCAGCTGCTCCCAGGAGGACCAGTTCCAAAAACGTACAACCCAGATGGCCTCCTTCTTCAAGGACCGCAATTTCCCCCCTGACGTGGTCGACGATGCCCTCCACCGCATCTCTTCCACTTCCCACTCTTCCGCCCTTGAGCCCCGCCCCTCCAACCGCCACCAGGACAGAACCCCACTGGTCCTCACCTACCACCCCACCAATCTCCATGTACAGCGCATCATCCGCCGTCATTTCCGCCACCTCCAAACGGACCCCACCACTAAGGATATATTTCCCTCCCCTCCCCTATCAGCATTCCGTAAAGACCACTCCCTCCGTGACTCCCTCGTCAGATCCACACCCCCCACCAACCCAACCTCCACTCCCGGCACCTTCCCCTGCAACCGCAGGAGGTGCAAGACTTGCGCCCACACCTCCCCCCTCACCTCCCTCCAAGGCCCCAAAGGAAACTTCCATATCCACCACAGATTCATCTGCACCTCCACACACATCATCTATTGCATCCTCTGCACCCGATGTGACCTCCTCTATATTGGGGAGACCGGCCGCCTACTTGCGGAGCGTTTCAGAGAACACCTCAGGGACACCCGAACCAACCAACTCAACCACCCTGTGGCTCAACATTTCAACTCCCCCTCCCACTCCACCAAGGATATGCAGGTCTTTGGACTCCTCCATCGCCAGACCACAACAACACGACGGTTGGAGGAAGAGCGCCTCATCTTCCGCCTGGGAACCCTCCAACCACAAGGGATGAACTCGGATTTCACCAGTTTCCTCATTTCCCCTCCCCCCACCTTGTCTCAGTCAAATCCATCGAACTCAGCACCGCCTTCCTAACTTGCAATCTTCTTCCTGACCTCTCCGCCCCCCACCCCAGTCTGACCTATCACCCTCACCTTGACCTCTTTCCACCTATCGCATTTCCGACGCCCCTCCTCCAAGTCCCTCCTCCCTACCTTTTATCTTAGCCTGCTGGACAAACTTTCCTCATTCCTGAAGAAGGGCCTATGCCCGAAACATCGATTCTCCTGTTCCCTGGATGCTGCCTGACCTGCTGCGCTTTTCCAGCAACACATTTTCATCAAAATATGGGAGGCAGTGGTGTAGTGGTAAAGTCACTGGGTTGGTAATACAGAGCCCTAAGGAATATGGATTTGAATCCCACCATGACAGATGGTGAACTTTGACTTTAATTAGAGTCTGGAATTAAAACCTAGCCTGATGGTGACCATGAACCATTCACAGTTATTGTAAAATCCTATCTGGTTCTGCCATCCTTACTTGGACTGGCTGACATGTGACTCCAAACCCACAGCAATGTGGTTGGCTATCAAATAAACACAGAAATCGCTGGAGAGACTTAGCAGAACTAAAGAAGTGTCGTACAGGATTCAAAACTTCAACTTCTCCACACCAGCTGAGCTTCTCTAGTACCTTCTCAGTTTGTTTCAGATTTCCAGCATCCGCATTATTTTATTTTTGTTTGACTGACGCTTACCTGCCCTTGGGCAATAGAGAATGAGCAATAATTGCTGGCCCAGACAATAATGACCAAATTCCTTGAATAAACTAACATAAGAATAAGGCATGAACATTTCTTACCCATCATTTAGTGATGATTGAGTCATAGACACATAGATATTACAGCACAGAAACAGTAAAACTCATGTTAGCTGCTTCAATGAAGGTTGCTGGATTATAATCAGGAACAGGAAGCCCTGAGCAAGAGGAGGTGACTTTACTTTTGTTACCACATCTCTCATATCTCCCAATACTTTCCAACCTTTCATGCGAAGTGACTTGGGAGCTCAGCTCACGCAAAATATGCGGTCATTGTTTAGATTTTCCAAGAGGCCTTGGAAACATTGAAGGTGCTAAAACTTGGCAAGATACATTGAGAAGGAAAAGAAGAGGCCCAACTCCCACTGCGGCACTTGATGGAATTTGAATTCAATTTTTTAAAATCTGGAATTAAGAGTCTACTGATAACTACATTTCCATCGCCAATTGTCGGGAAACACCCATCTGGTTCACTAATGTCCTTGAGGGAAGGAAAATGCAATCCTTACCTGGTCTGGCCTACATGAGACTCCACACCCACAGAAATGTGCTTGACACTTGCCTGCCCTCTGGGCAATTAGGGATGGGCAATAAATGTTGGTCTAGCCAGCACTTACCCACATTCTGTGAATGAATGATAAAAGAAAATTTATAGTGGTAGGGTGACAGTGGATCACAGAGAGATAAAACAGGTTGGAATCAGGATTCACAGGAGGAAAGAGAGGGGTAGGTACATATAACTGAAGAATAGAATTGGTCTTCTTTACTGAGTTGAAACTTTATTGCTGGAACAGCACAGCAGGTCAGGCAGCATCCAGGGAACAGGAGATTCGACGTTTCGGGCACAGGCCCTTCTTCAGGAAGAAGGGCCTGAAGAAGGGCCTGTGCCCGAAACGTCGAATCTCCTGTGCCCTGGATGCTGCCTAACCTGCTGTGCTGTTCCAGCAATAAAGTTTCAACTTTGATCTCCAGCATCTGCAGACCTCACTTTCTCCTTCTTTACTGATACAACCCTCAGCTGACCGGTTTTCATGGATTTAGCTACCAAGAGGCTTGGAATCCAAGATCTTATCCTCTACATCTGAGAGATTGCTCTCTTAGACAGTATAGTTGCCGCTCTTAGTGTGCTTAACTGTATCACAGCCTCACCTGAAAGCAACTATTGCCTTACTCTTAAGAGTTCCAGCAACCTTTTATTTACATGCTATTTTTAATCTGATCTTTATGATGCAGCACTTTCCAGTGACATCATTTCATGCTGTCCTTTCATAGTCTCGTGGTCTTTGCTGTTAATGTTGCATCATTATATCATTACTATAAGCATTGTCTTTGTGTCACAAAAGGAATAGGAGTAAGTCATTCAGCCTTTAAGCCTGCTCTGTCATTCAATATGGTCATTCCTTTAGGCTTATAAATAGTATCTAACTCCTTCTTGAAAAGAATCAAAGTTTTGGCCACAAACACTTTCTATGGCAGAGAATTCCAGAGAACAATGCTCAGAAAGCAAGGCTATCGTGGGTTTAAGGTGAGGGCTATGAATTTGAAATTACTCTATACACTTTCTTGTCCTTTTTCCATAACCTTTGACTCCCTGACTGATCAAGAATCCATCTATCTCACCCTTAAACATACACAAGGACTCTGCCCCACAGCTCTCTGTAGCAAGGAGTGCCGAAGACTCACAACCCTCTGATAGAAAAGATTCTTCCTCATCTCAGTCATAAATTGGCATCCCTTTCTTCTGAGACAACTCCCTCTGGTCCTACACTCTCCCGTGAGGGGAAGCATTCTCTCAGCATTTACCCTGTCAAGCCTCTCAAGAATCCTATTTGTCTCAATGAGGTCACTTCTCAATCTTCCAAACTCAAATTAGACCAGATGACCAATTTCAAGGGAAGGAGAAGTAACAAGCAGCATCTTGGCAGAGAATTCTGGAACTTGTGCTTGTGGATTGATAAAATTCAGTGTCGTAGTTACCATGCAGTTAGAGTTACCAAGCATTCACCACTCAGTGATATCAGGTCATTTCACCATCCTGGTTCAGTACCCCTTCATTAAAGCACATGCTTACAGCAGCCTACAATTAACAAAAAAAAATCAAATCCATTGTATCATTTCAGGTGGATCCTGACCTAAACATAATTTGTAATTTCTAAATCAAGAAATTGTTAGCATGTGACCGAGCCAATTGCTGACAATGCAGGACGTGCTGAGTAATGAAAATAAAGATTGATTAAAAACTCAGTTTGGGCACATGTTTTAATATAGTGAAAAACCTCATGCAATGGGAGGCAAATTTCCAGAAATCCATACCTGAACCTTTTCACTGATTCTGTGCAATCAGTGAAGAATGGCAATTACAAGAAGCATCAATTAGAGACTCAGGGCAACAACTCCTTTTTGAATCTGCTCTTGCTTCTTGATCATGTTTTCCACCAACTGAGATGATAAAACCATTAGGTGTCAGAACATAAATAGGTCATTCAACCCATCAAGGCTACTCCAGATTATGGCTGAGATCATGTTGCGGCTATACAGGAAATTGGTTAGGCCACTTTAGGAATATTGTGTGCAATTCTGGTTGCCTTCATAGCGAAAGGATGTTATGAAACTTGAAAGGGTTTAGAAATATTTACAAGGACGTTGCCAGGATTGGACGGTTTGAGCTATAGGGAGAGGCTGACTAGGCTGGGGCTGTTTTCCCTGGAGTGTCAGAGGCTGAGGGGTGACCTTATAGAGGTTTATAAAATCATGAGGGGCATGGATAGGATAAATAGACAAGATCTTTTCCCTGAGGTGGAGGACACCAGAACTAGAGGGCATAAGTTTAGGGTGAGAGAGGAAAGATTTAAAAGGACTTGAGCTGCAACATTTTCACGCAAAGGTTGATGTATGTATGGAATGAGCTGCCAGAGGAAGTGGTGGAGGTTGGTACAATTACAATATTTAAAAGGCATCTGGAAGAAGATTTGAATAGGAAGGATTTAGAGGGATATGGGCCAAATGGGACACGAGTAATTTAGCATATCTGGTCAGCATGGACGAGTTGGACCGAAGGATCTGTTTCTGTGTTGCACATCTCTATGACTCTCATAATTCTCAGATCCACTTTCCTGCTTTTTCCCCAAAACCTTGCCTCTTGACTGATCAAAATCTGTCTGTCTCACTCTTGAATATACTTAATGACCCAGCCTCGACAGCCCTCTGCAGTAAAGAATTCCATAAATTTGTTACCCTCTGAGAAGAAACTCTTCCTCCTTAACTGTGTGTGCATAGTGCGTGTGACTCAGTGTGTACATGTTACTCTGTGTGTGTGTGACTCAGTGTGTACATGTTACTCTATGCGTGTGACTCAGTGTGTTAATGTTACTCTGTGCGTGTGACTCAGTGTGTTAATGTTACTCTGTGTGTGCGTGACTCAGTGTTTACATGCTACTCTGTGTGTGTGTGTGAGACTCAGTGGGTACAGGTTACTCTGTCTGTGTGTGAGACTCAGTGTGTACATGTTACTCTGTGTGTGCGTGACTCAGTGTGTACGTGTTACTCTGTGTGTGTGTGACTCAGTGTGTATATGTTACTCTGTGTGTGTGTGACTCAGTGTGAGAAAGTGAGGGCTGCAGATGCTGGAGATCAGAGCTGAAAATGTGTTGCTGGAAAAGCGCAGCAGGTCAGGCAGCATCCAAGGAACAGGAGAATCGACGTTTCGGGCATAAGCCCTTCCTCAGTGTGTGACTCAGTGTGTACATGCTACACTGTGTGTGTGTGACTCAGTGTGTACATGTTACTCTGTGTGTGTGTGAGCGTGCGTGAGAGAGAGAGAGAGACTCAGTGTACATGTAATTCTGTATGTGTGACTCAGTGTGTACATGTTACTCTGTGTGTGTGTGACTCAGTGTGAACATGTTACTCTGTGTGTGTTGGTGTTCGTGTGTGTATGTGTGTGGGACTCAGTGTGTACATGTTACTCTGTGTGTGTGTCTGTGTATCTGTGTGTGTGCGTCTGTGTGTGTGTACTTGCTTTTCAGATTGGGTTAAGTTTGATATCTCTCAAACAGCTAAGACTCGAGTGAAGATCAACAGGTATCTGATTAAAAGGTATCTGATCAACAGAAGTCCCTGGAACTCAAGACTAAACAGAACTAAGGGCATGAAATGGAACAAAAATGAGGTTAAAAAAGGAACAATCGGTTTGGTTTTAGTTAGATTCCTTCCAGATAGTGTACATAGCGAAGTGAGAAACCACATTAGCATATTCACAAACTTAAGTCTGATTCGCATGTACGAAGTGCTTCATGGTAATGAGGAACCTTTATGCAAACAAGCAAATATAATTTGATTAGACTCAGAGAGAACTCCCAGAGGTACAGTTATTATTTGGAAGGTTAATCATTGAATAAACATGAAAAATCCTGTTATTAAATGCGATGGAATAAACTTTCCTTTCATACTTAAAAGGGCAAAAGTGAGGGAAGGAAATAAGAGCCCCTCCCCCATCAACCTGGGACAGCTCATCAAGTAACTGCATTCTGGATCAGTGGTGCTGGAAGAGCACAGCAGTTAAGGCAGCAACCAACGGGCAGCGAAATCGACGTTTCGGGCAAAAGCCCTTCATCAGGAATAAAGGCAGAGAGCCTGAAGCGTGGAGAGATAAGCTAGAGGAGGGTGGGGGTGGGGAGAGAGTAGCATAGAGTACAATGGTGAGTGGGGGAGGAGATAGGTCAGTGAGGAGAGGGTGGAGTGGATAGGTGGAAAAGGAGCTAGGCAGGTCGGATAAGTCCGGACAAGTCAAGGGGACTGTGCTGAGCTGGAAGTTTGAAACTAGGATGAGGTGGGGGAAGGGGAAATGAGGAAGCTGTTGAAGTCCACATTGATGCCCTGAAGTTGAAGTGTTCTGAGGTGGAAGATGAGGCGGTTCTTCCTCCTGGCGTCTGGTGGTGAGGGAGCGGCGGTGAAGGAGGCCCAGGACCTCCATGTCCTCGGCAGAGTGGGAGGGGGAGTTGAAATGTTGGGCCAAGGGGCAGTTTGGTTGATTGGTGTGGGTGTCTCGGAGATGTTCCCTAAAGCGCTCTGCTAGGAGGCGCCCAGTCTCCCCAATGTAGAGGAGACCGCATCGGGAGCAACGGGTACAATAAATGCACATTGGGAGCTGAATGGCACAGACCAGAGGAACCCAGGTCCCAATGCCAAGTTGTGCTGAGATTGCTGATCTCTGGACTGGCACCATTTGCCCCCTGGGGAAGGGAGAGACACAAATCAGTCAAGATTTGAGCTGCTTAGTCTTGTTACAGAGCCTTGGCTTACTCAATTCTCTGTGTTGCATCCTCCTAACACACAAAGGTTGAGCTCCCACAATGGATTAACTGGTAAATTGGTAGCCCATTGTGGAAATGGCTTGCTGCCACACGTCTCAAATGAGTACTTTTCCAATCTTTGTTTTCAATACCCTTCCTGGTCACACTTCTGCAATGGGATTAGTTCAGTTCAGTTTAGGCCTCCTACCTGCCCTCGACCTCTTCATAGCCAACTGCCGCCACGATATTAACCGCCACCTGAACTCCCCCACCCCTCTCACCCACTCCAACCTTTCACCCTCGGAACGCGCAGCCCTCCACTCCCTCTGTTGCAACCCCAACCTCACTATTGGCCTCCTACCTGCCCTCGACCTCTTCATAGCCAACTGCCGCCACGATATTAACCGCCACCTGAACTCCCCCACCCCTCTCACCCATTCCAACCTCTCACCCTCGGAACGGGCAGCCCTCCACTCCCTCCGTTGCAACCCCAACCTCACTATCTCTTCAACCAAGACTCTCGCCCACCCTCTGACGACCCCTTCTCACGCCTCCAACACACCCCATCCACCTGGACACCCCGTGCTGGCCTCCTACTTGCCCTCGACCTCTTCATAGCCAACTGCCGCCGCGATATTAACCGCCACCTGAGCTCCCCCACCCCTCTCACCCACTCCAACCTCTCACCCTCGGAACGTGCAGCCCTCCACTCCCTCCGTTGCAACCCCAACCTCACTATTAAACCAGCAGACAAGGGAGACGCGGTAGTAGTTTGGCGCACCGACCTTTACACCGCTGAGGCCAAACATCAGCTCGCAGATACCTCCTCCTACTGCCCCCTTGACCATGACCCCACCCCCCACCACCAAACCATCATCTCCCAGACCATCCATAACCTCATCACCTCAGGGGATCTCCCATCCACCGCCTCCAACCTCATAGTCCCACAACCCCACACCGCCCGTTTCTACCTCCTGCCCAAAATCCACAAACCTGACTGCCCCGGCCGACCCATTGCCTCCGCCTGCTCCTGCCCGACCCAACTCATTTCTGCATACCTTGACACGGTCCTGTCCCCCTTAGTCCAAGAACTCCCCACCTACGTTCGGGACACCACCCATGCCCTCCACCTCCTCCCATGATTTTCGCTTCCCCGGTCCCCAACGCCTTATCTTCACCATGGACATCCAGTCCCTGTACACCTCCACCCCCCATCACGAAGGACTCAAAGCCCTCCACTTCTTCCTTTCCCGCCGTACCGACCAGTACCCTTCCACTGACACCCTCCTTCGACTGACTGAACTGGTCCTCACCCTGAACAACTTCTCTTTCCAATCCTCCCACTTCCTCCAAATGAAAGGAGTAGCCATGGGCACCCGCATGGGCCCCAGCTATGCCTGCCTCTTCGTAGGATATGTGGAACAGTCCATCTTCCGCAACTACACTGGCCCCACACCCCACCTTTTCCTCCGCTACATCGATGACTGTATCGGCACCGCCTCGTGCTCCCACGAGAAGGTTGAACAGTTCATCCACTTCACCAACACCTTCCACCCCGACCTCAAATTCACCTGGACAGTCTCAGATTCATCCCTCCCCTTCCTCGACCTTTCTATTTCTATCTCAGGCGACCGAATCAACACGGACATCTACTACAAACCGACCAACTCCCACAGCTACCTGGACTACACCTCCTCCCACCCTGCCCCCTGTAAAAACGCCATCCCATTCTTCCAATTCCTTCGTCTCTGCCGCATCTGCTCCCAGGAGGACCAGTTCCAAAAACGTACAACCCAGATGGCCTCCTTCTTCAAGGACCGCAATTTCCCCCCCGACGTGGTCGACGATGCCCTCCACCACATCTCTTCCACTTCCCGCTCCTCCGCCCTTGAGCCCCGCCCCTCCATCCACCACCAGGACAGAACCCCACTGGTCCTCACCTACCACCCCACCAATCTCCATGTACAGCGCATCATCCGCCGTCATTTTCGCCACCTCCAAACGGACCCCACCACCAAGGATATATTTCCCTCCCCTCCCCTATCAGCATTCCGTAAAGACCACTCCCTCCGTGACTCCCTCGTCAGATCCACACCCCCCACCAACCCAACCTCCGCTCCCGGCACCTTCCCCTGCAACCGCAGGAGGTGTAAGACTTGCGTCCACACCTCCCCCCTCACCTCCCTCCAAGGCCCCAAAGGAAACTTCCATATCCGCCACAGATTCACCTGCACCTCCACACACATCATCTATTGCATCCTCTGCACCCGATGTGGCCTCCTCTATATTGGGGAGACCCGCCGCCTACTTGCGGAGCATTTCAGAGAACACCTCTGGGACACCCGGACCAACCAACCCAACCACCCTGTGGCTCAACACTTTAACTCCCCGTCCCACTCCACCAAGGATATGCAGGTCTTTGGACTCCTCCATTGCCAGACCACAACAACACGACGGTTGGAGGAAGAGCACCTCATCTTCCGCCTGGGAACCCTCCAACCACAAGGGATGAACTCGGATTTCACCAGTTTCCTCATTTCCCCTCCCCCCACCTTGTCTCAGTCAAATCCATCGAATTCAGCACCGCCTTCCTAACTTGCAATCTTCTTCCTGACCTCTCCGCCCCCACCCCAGTCTGACCTACCACCCTCACCTTGACCTCCTTCCACCTATCACATTTCTGACGCCCCTCCCCCAAGTCCCTCCTCCCTACCTTTTATCTTAGCCTGCTGGACAAACTTTCCTCATTCCTGAAGAAGGGCTTATGCCCGAAACGTCGATTCGCCTGTTCCCTGGATGCTGCCTGACCTGCTGCGCTTTTCCAGCAATACATTTTCAGCTCTGATCTCCAGCATCTGCAGACCTCACTTTCTCCTCAACGACTAGTTCAGTTTAGGAAAGCTGGTCGACGTGGATGAGTTGGGCCGAAGGGTTGTTTCCATGCTGTATGATGACTGTATGACTGTAACTTTCTCCTTCACTGCAGCCTTTGGGATCTCAGTACTCATCGAATTCTGGTCATACACTTCCTGTTTTTTATCACACTACCTTGTGTTTTCAGCTGCCAAGTCCATATCTATGGAAATTCTATCCTAAACCTCTCTGCCTCTCTATCTATCTTCAAGATTCTCCTTAAAACGAATCCCTTCATCCAACTGTCACATGCCCCAGTATCTCTTAATAAGTCGTATTGCCAGTGAATAATACTACTGTGAAGCACCCTGTTTTTTGAGGCACTAGAACATAGTCATGACCTGACCTGCACATCTCTCGACTGTAGGAGGAAACCAGAGCACCCAGATGAGACCCACACAAACACGGAGAGAATGTGCAAACTCCATATAGACAGTCACTTGAGGTTGGAATCAAATCTGGGTCCCTTGTGCTGTGAGGCAATAGTGTTTACCACTGAGCCACTGTGCCACCTGTTTGAGACTGGGAACCCCCTGCGCTCTTAGGCCCTACTGCCATAGAATACCTTACATATATGGACACCAGAAACAATCAAAGTGTATGCTGCTCAAATAGATTAGAGGATTTTTGTTTGCACCTTCATCCCTCATCTTCAGAAGCTGCTGATCTATGTAGAGTTCCAATATAACCCTAATAAACCCAATGGAGACTGCATGGGGATGGCTTTAAGTGCCTGAACTGACATTGAATTGAATTATTCAGAACTGAGCAGAGGTGCCAGTACTGACTAATCTCAGGTTAGCTCTAAGGGGATGAAAATGTATAAATAGCTGTGTTACTGCGAGCAGTGAGTTTCTCTGATGGGGACTGCAATTCGCTTCCAGTCACCAGAAAACCTCTGGCTCAGAGAGGGAGAAGTCAATGCGAAACTGAATACTTAGGTTACTGGCTTGGAAAAAGAATTCAAAAAGGGGAATACTTCCAGTTGAAGTCAATACATACAGAATGTATTGAATAATATCATTTGTAGTGTGTAATGGGCTTGATGCTCTCAAACAGAACTGAAGAAGTCCACAAGTATCATTAATCATGAGGGGCATGGATAGGGTAAATAGATAAGGTCTTTTCCTGAGGTGGGGGAGTCCAGAACAAAAGGGCATAGGTTTAAGGTGAGAAGAGACAGATTTAAAAGGGGCCTAAGGGGCAGCTTTTTCATGCATGTATGGAACGAGCTGCCAAAGGAAGTAGTGGAGACTGGTACAAACTACAACATTTAAAAGGTATCTGGATGGGTACATGAATAGATATGGGTCAAATGCTGGCAAAAAGGACTAGATTAATTTAGGATATCTGATCAGCTTGGATGAGTTGGACTGAAGGGTCTTTCTCCTTGCTGTATGTCTCTATGACTCTATAACTTTTTTCAGTTAATGGGTTTCTGTAACTTGCCCATTCCAATCTGGAATCTGGTTCCATGTTTATGATGAAACACAGCATCTTTCTGATTTCACTCTAAATGAATCCATCCATTCTAACTGTTCAATGACAGAAGGCTTCACAGTTGAAACCAATCCTGTGATTTTATCTAATATACGCAGACAGTAGCTCTCGTTGAGTTGTGGAAACTCTGGCTGATTTCCCTGACCAAGGTTGTTCCTCTGAGGAAAAGGAGATTAAGGGGAGATTTGGTAGAGGAGTAGAACTTGATGACAAGTTAGATAACATAGAGTCTTCAGTTTTCAGAATAAGGACCAGGGATATAGATGTAAAATTTTGGTGAAGAGATATGGAGTGTTGTGCAGTGGAACTTTTTTTTACAAAGCAGAGCTGATGCAATACCTTTTGCCCTGAGGGTGGTAGGATGATCAATGATTTCCAAAGGGAATTGGATAAGCACTCCGAGATTGGATAAAAGCTGGTAGAGCTCCAGGGAGAGGAAAGGGGAAAGGGACTGACCAGAGTGCTTCACAGATGGCTTTTTGACTCTATGACCCACAGCCTTTTTTTTTCCTTAATTCATTCAAGAGATGAGGGTGTTGCTGGCTAGGCCAGGATTCATTGTCCAATCCTAATTGCCCAGAGGACAGTTAAGAGTCAACCACATTGCTGTGGGTATGGAGTCACATGTAGGCCAGACCAGGTAATGATGATAGTTTCCTTCCCTAAAGGACATTAGTGTACCAGGTGGGTTTTCTGACTACCTGTATTGGCAATGGGATCATGACCATCATTAGATTCCTAATTCCAGATTATCTTTTTATTGAATTCAGGTTCTACTACCTTCCATAGCGGGATTCAAACTCGGGTCCCCAGAACATTATCTGGGTCTCTGGACTAACAGTCCAGCGATAATACCACTAGGCCATTGCTCCCACTTTGGCCAGGTCAATATCCATTGAGGCTTACAGGTGAATCAGGTATGACAGCAACTAATTTAACCCATACTGGGGACTGGATTTGGAACCATTCCTCTCTGTGTTCCCCAGTTATATCTTGCCTTTACTAACTGAACTGTGGTAGAGTGCGTTTGAGGAATGGAGGAGTTGAAAAATCAGTAGGTTAATATTCACTCATTGGAATGCATTTTCAATATATAATTGAGTTCCATCAATATCCAGTGATTCGACAACCCCCCAATACACACACACACACACATACACACACACAACACACACACACACACACACACACACACACACCTCCCCCCCATCTTATACATTGTATGAAGGTTAATCTTGCCTCTAATCTGGGTATAAATCATTCTCTGATCACCTTCCCCCACCCCACCCACCACCCCCCCCCCCCCCCCATTGCCAATAGAGGCTGATACCAAATCTTTTGTAATTTAGAACTTCACAGATATTGAAGATATATTTTGGAAAATACTTTGATTTAGATGTTATTCCACTGACAACATTTCAACTTTTTTAAAGCTCACATCATTATGTCCAACAGCCACAAATGAATTGGAAATGGATATCAATTTCCCAACAGTCTGCATTACAGTATGATGTATTTAATTATGCCTCATTGAGAAATGCATTACCTCTTGCATTAGTGGCCATTGATTTTGCTGGCACAGAGATTTTTTCTTTGTGTACTACATTTTATCTAATTCCGTTTTACTGCCAAACAGCAGTAAAGGCTTGTTTTCTCTGATTTCTCTGCAGAACAGCACACAATGTCTCAATTGGTAGCAGTTGTGCCTCAATTCTGAAGAAGGGTCACCAGACCCGAAACGTTAACTCTGATTTCTCTGCACAGATGCTGCCAGACCTGCTGAGCTTTTCCAGCACAATAATTTAGCCCAGTCCTGAGGCTCACCTATACATGGGCTGGGGTCACTGGCTGATGTAACCCCACTCCAGTACATGATTATTATCTGAGAAGAAAAATCCAGTAAAACTTGAAAATGACCCATATTAGCGACTAACCTACCTTGTACACTTCAAAATGAAGTTCCAATAATTTCATTTCCATCTATTGCATCTTTCTCCATCTGGGATGGAAGGTGCAGCCTTGAATTGGCCACCAATGAGGGTCTCCTTCCTTGTTCTTCATTCTCAGGGTGCAGGTGGCTGGGCTGATATAATTGCCCCACCCCAATTGTTCAGACAGCAGTTAAGGGTCAAACGTATTGCCGTGGGTCTGTAGTCACATGTAAGCCAGACCAAGTAGGGATAGCAGTTTCCTTTGCTAAAATATGTTAGTGAATCCAGATGGGTTTTTCAATTGACAATGACTACATGATCATCATTCAATTCTTAATTCCAGATATTATTGATCTCTAATTCCACCATGGGGTTTGAACCTGGATCCCGGGAATATTATTTGTGTCTCTAGATTCATAGCTGAGTGTTACCACCATGAGGCCACCTCCAAGTCATCTTGCTCGCAAGCCCATTTGTCTGTCCTCAGCATGCTGCAATACTCCAGTGAATCACAGCACAAACTGATGGAACAACATCTCATCTTCAGATTAGGCACATTACAACCTTCTGGATATAATACTGAGTTCAACACCTTCAGACTGTGAACTCACTCTCATTTCTTCCCTTTCTTTTAGCTTTCCTCATTGCATTTTCTGTCACCATGTCCTCTGTCCCCTCCCACCAATTCCAGTGGGACTGTCTGTTCTTTCCAGTTTGACAATTGAACAGTGCATTGTTCTGTCATTCTCACATTCTGTTCACTTAATCTACTCTATCAGCACTTTTTCTCCTCCCACACTGCACCCTCCATTACTGCATAAATATTGCCCCTCCATATTTCACATTGGTTCTGATGAAGACCATCCAGACTCGAACCGTTAGCTTCCTCTCTCTGCACTGATGTTGCCTGACCTGCTGTGACTTCCAGTATTTTTTGTTTTCAGTACAGATTCGAGCATCTGTAGTCATTTGCTCCTGGTCAGTTGTGTTTGATTGGGAGTGATGCCTTTCAAGCAGGCTCTAGCGACAGGCTACCTATCCCAGGATGAACTAGCCATACAGAAATACTGCCTGCCTCTTGTGTCACGATACACTGGAAACTCTCTACATCTAACACAAGCACACTGAGTTCCATTGCAGTGTGATCACTGTCAGCATGATTAGTTGACTGAACACAGACCAGAGAACCAAACCTGGTGCTCTCTTGGTCTATATGACTGAGTCCTGTATAGGAAAAGCATTTACCAGTCGGGAGGGTGGTGCTGGAAAAGCACAGCAGATCAGGCAGCATCTGAGGAGCAGGAGAATCGACGTTTCAGGCAAAAGTCCTTCATTAGGATTTTGCCCGAAATGTCGATTCTCCTGCTCCTCGGATGCTGCTGACCTGCTGTGCTTTTCCAGCATCACCCTCTCGACTCTGATCTCCAGCACTTGCAGTCCTCACATTTGCCTAAAAACATTTACCAGTCGAGCCATCTGAGTTTTGATGCATCCATCGCATTGCAGCTGTCACAGTTTGTGCTAAACAACGGCTTGAACTTTAATGCAAGAAAGGTACAAAAAAAGGAAAGGAAAGCTATTCATTTCCTTCTAACTGTTTTCAACTTGAAGAAAACAAAAGCAAACAGCTGTCATTTTATAGAAACATTCGATTGTAATGACAATTAGCGTTACATTGATCACAGGATGTACCCATTTAAACCTATTCCCCACAGGGACTAGCTGAGCAATGGCCTTAAAGGGACAGGCCCGGAAAAATACTATTTGATCCCAGCAGCGTATCATTGCAATTATGCTTCAGGCTTCCGTAAGCCTGATCAACATATATCATTACACTGGGATGAAGGACACATTTACTCATCTACGACTCTGCAAATGGTGAGGCACTTTATTAACCAAAACATTGGTTGTATGGAGCAGTGCTAAATTGTCACTGCCTCAGACTATGGAACATTCTGCCTTGTGTGAAAGGAAGGATAGAAGAGACTAGTAATTCTATTTCATGCTTCACTGAATAGATGTGGAATGGATATTGCATGCCCTGGAATTTTCAAGGGTCAGTAATTATTTGAACTGGGCTCATCGAATCGTTCATCTGAGTGAAAAGACGTGCTCTGAATCTAAGCAAACCAATGATCATTTAATTCTCAGGAGACAGGTACCAGTATTCTGTGATGTGCTGGCTCAGAAAAAAAGAATCATGAATGGCATTTTCTTTTCACTTTGGTGGCTCTCCATTGGTGATGCTTCTGAGCTACTTATGTGGGGTAGGCAGATTGCAAGAAAGCTGGGAAACCATTTGAAATAATTAGCACATTTTATGACCTGAGGACCCTGTGTAACCCACCCTCGCGCCTCCCCACCACATGCACCCAGCTTGACAACTTTTGATTCGTCAGATTGCAGGACAGTGATTTTCTTTTTCATTCATTCACAACATGGACATCATTGTCCAGGTCAGCAGTTATTCCACTTTGAGAGCAGTTATTGTCTTAAATGGAGAACCTCTTTTTACAAACAATGACCTGTGGGTCAAGACAGTCTTGCTTAAGAGGAAACATCCATCCCACCATCCATCCTGTCAATACCAGAGACTGACATGTTACAATGAAGTGGCTTCCTACTTTTCTAAACCCCAGCAGATACAAGCCTAGCCTGTCCAGACTTTATTCATAAGAACAGCCAGTGATTCCATGTATTAGTCGAGTAAACACTGAACTGCTTCCAACATGTTTACAGTATTCCCTAAATAAGGAGGCCAATCATGTACAGAGTACTCCAGGTATCATCTCACTTTGTTGGGATTCTATCATTCCATTTTATGCTGCAATGCCCTGGAGAACTGAGGCATAACCTCCCTGTATTTCTTTTCAATTTTTCTCACAATAAATGATAACATTCTTTCAGCTTTCCCAATTACTTATTAGCCTTTGAAAATCTTGCATTAGAACAGCTAGACCCTTCTGCATCTCAGAGCCCTACAATCTCTCACCATTTTGATATCATTTTTTAAATTCTTCCTGCCAAAATGGATCATGTCACACTTTCCCATATTGTATGCCATTTGCTGTCTCCTCTCATTGTGAACTCTTAGCAATTTTCTTACTTACCTATCTTTGCAAGACCAGCAAATTTAATCAATAATAACTTTGGTCCCGTCATTCAAATCATAGAATCCCTACAGTCTGGAAGCAGGCCATTCAGCCCATTGAGTCTACACTGACCCTCCGAAGAGCATCCCACACAGATCCTATCCCTGATTGAAAAAAAAATCACTATCCTGCAATCTGACGAATCAAAAGTTGTCAAGTAGGATGCATACATGGCTAATCCACCTATCCTACACATCCCTGAGCACAATGCCAATTTAGCATGACCAATTCACCTAATCTGCACGTCTTGGGAGAAAGCAGGAGCACTCGGAGGAATCTCACACAGCCACAGAGAGAACATGCAAACTCCACACAGGCGTCGCAAAAGGGTGGAATCAAACCTGGGTCAGTAGCACTGTGAGGCAGCAATGCTGACCACTGAGCCACTGTGCTGCCCCCTTCATTCACCATAAATTATAAAATCTTCAGTCAGAGCACTGACCCATCACTTCTTAAATTATGCCAACAAGAAAATGACCCATCTATGCCAGCTATCTGTTGATGTTAGCTAAGAGTCTAGACTTGAGTGGTGCTGGAAAAGCACAGTAGGTCAGGCAGCATCCAAGGAGCAGGAAAATCAACGTTTTGGGCAAAAGCCTTTCATCAGGAATAGATGTTAGCTAAGCCTATTTTCCATCCCTGCCAATGTTACCCGCCGCACAAAGGGGCTGTTATTTTCTATGGTAATCTCTGATGTGGCACCTTCTCAAATGCCACCTGGAAATCTAAATACAGTAGCCCCCTCCACTGGTTTTCCATTACCAACAGCACCTTTGGGGGTAGCACGGTGGTTAGCACTGCTGCCTCACAGCATCAAGGACCCAGGTTCGATTGCAGCCTTGGGCGACTGTCTGTGTGGGGTTTGCATGTTCTCCCCGCATCTGTGTGAGCTTCCTCCGGGTGATCCGGTTTCCTCCCACAGTCCAAAAATGTGTAGGTTATGGGGATTGACCAAGCTAAAAATTGTCCTGTAGTGCCCAGGGATTTGCAAATTACCCATGGTTAAAAATCCCTTGTGGGATCACAGGTGTTTGGTAGTATTCTCTTCAGAGGGTCAGTGTAGACTCAATGGGCCAAATGGCCTCTTTCTGCACTGTAGGAATTCTGCAACCACTGCAATAAATTGGTTAAGCATTCACAAAACTATGTTGACCCTGCCTGATTACCATGTATGTTTCTAAGAGCCCTGCTCTAATGTCTTTGATAATAGTCTCTAACATTGTCTCCATGACAGCCGTTAAGCTAACTGGCCTGTAGTTTCCTGATGCTTATCTCCCTTTCTTTTTGAATAATGGAGTTACATTTATTATTCTCCATTTGATTGTAAACTTCCCTGAATCTAAGACATTATGGAAAATTAAAACCAAATGAACATCCTACAAGTATGGCACTGGAACAGCCCACCATGTCTGTGCCAACCATGATGCCATTCTAAGCTAATCCCATCTACCTGCATGTAGTCTGTATCCCTCCATCCCTTGCCTGTTCATGCGCCTGTCCAACTGCCTCTTAAACATATCTGCTTCTACCATCTCCCCTGCAGTGTGTTCCAGGTACCTACTACCTTCTGTATAAAACACTTTTCTCATACATCTCCTTTAGACTTTCCTCCTTATCTTAACCCCATGCCCCCTAACATCTAACATTTCTACCCTTGGAAAGAGACTCTGATTATTCACCCTATCCATTCCTCTTATTAATTTTACATATTTCTATCAGTTCACCTTCAGCCTCTGACTCTAGCAAAAATAATTCAAGTTATCCATGCTGTCCTTGTCCTTGTAGCCAACCCAGACAGTATCTCGGTACAGCTCTTTTGCACTTTCTCCAAAATCTCCACATCCTTCCTACAATGTGGCAGCCAGAACTGCACACAACCCTCCAAATGTGGCCTAACTAAAGTTTTATACAGCTGCAACATGACTTGTCAATTTTTGTACTCATTGTCCCAACCGAGGAAAGTAAACATGCTGTTTGCCTTCTTTCAGGAGAATCGATGTTTCAGGCATAAGCCCTTCTTCAGGAATGAGACCCTCCTCATTCCTGAAGAAGGGCTTATGCCCGAAACGTCGATTCTCCTGCTCCTTGGATGCTGCCTGACCTGCTGCGCTTTTCCAGCAACACATTTTTCAGCTCTGATCTCCAGCATCTGCAGTCCTCACTTTCTCCTGTTTGCCTTCTTTACCAACTTGTGTTGTCATTTTCAGGTGTTTTCAAGCTGTGGACATGCACCCTAAGATCCCTCTGTATATCAATGTTCCTAAGGGTCCTGCCATTGATTGTATACTTTCCTCTTGCATTTGACCTCACAGAATACATCACCTCACACTTCTCCTGATTAAGCTCCTTTTGCCATTTCTCCACCCAGCTTTCCAGCTGATCTATATCCTGTTGTATTCTTTGACAACCTTCCTCACTCCACCAATTTTCATGTTGTCTGCAAATTTACTCATCAGACTACCTATGTTTTTACCTAAATCATTTATACAAATATTACAAACAGCAGAGGTCCCAGCCCTAATCCTTGTAGAACACCACTGGTCGGAGATCTCCAGTCAGAAAAACACCCCTCCACAATTACCCTCTGTCTTCAATGACCAAGCCAATTTTATATCCAACTTACCAATTCATCATGTGACTTAATCTTCTGGACCAGCCTGCCATGAGGGCTCTTTTCACCTGCTTTAGTAAAGTCCATTTAGAGAACGTCGACTGACCTACCCATATCAATTATCTTCCTCACTTCTTCAAAAATCTTAATCCAATTTGTAAGACAAGACTGCCCCCGCATAAAGCCATGCTGACTCTCCCTAATAAGCATCACCTATCTCACCAAACTGAGCAACTTGTCAGACTTCAACTTCCATAGTGTTTATCATTTTCTTGGATTTTCCTCTCTTATCCATTTCCTTAATTACAGTTATTTCTGAAATGTTACTTGCATCCCCTATATTGAAGAGTGTGGAGCTCAAAAGGCACAGCTGGTCAGGCAGCATCCAAGGAGTGGAGAGTCGATGTTTTGGGCATTAGCCCTTCATCAGGAACCTGAAACGTCGACTCTCCTGTTCCTCGGATGCTGCCTGACTGGCTGCGCGTTTCCAGCATCACACTCTACATCTCCTACAACTCCCTACAGCACCTGCAGTCCTCACTTTCTACTCTATATTGAAGACTGATGCAAAAAAAAATCAATTGACTTCATCTACCTTCTCTGCCTTTTTGACTATTAGATCCCCAGACTCATTTTGTTAATTCTTTTGCTTTTTAAATATCCATAGGCAAAGTCACCATAGTCCTACCAGCACATAGGGTTGGTCTCTCATTAGAGAGAGAGATAATGGGGGGTGGTTTAACCTGAGGGTCACCACACCTCAGGCAAGCCTGGACATTGAGAAGGAGAGTCCTTCAGGTGGGAATTGAATCCATGCTATTGGCATCACAAACCAGCTGTTCAGCCGACTGAGCTAACCAACCGCCATCAAAGCCATGCCCATCAGACTCTATAGGAAGTATTTCTATATCCATAGAAATGCTATCAGATTTTATAGTTCGAAAAAAATTGCTTACATACTCTAATTTTTGCTTTCTGATTAATCTTGTCGTCAATCTTTATTTATATCCAATCCTCTAACCTGCTGCCCATTTTTGATCACTTACATTATTTTCGTTTAATTTTTATACCTTTAAAATTTTTTTTTAGTTAACCATACATGGTGGGTTCTCCCTTTGGAATGTTTCTTTCTTGTTGGACTATATCTATTCTGTTCATTCTGAAATAAAAATTTAAATGTCTGCCACTGCATCTACATTGACCTATCCCTTCAACAAATTTGGTCAGCTCTCTTCAGCTAGCTCTGTTTTCATGCCCTCATAATTGTACTTATTTAAATTTAAAATAATAGTCTTGGACCTGCTCTTCTCTCTTTCAAATTGAATGTAAAATTCAGTCATATTAATTCACTGCTACCATAGGGTGCCTTCACACTACAGTCATTAATTAATCCTACCTCAAAATTCAACAACACTGAAGCTAATAGTAATACTATATCACTGTCCTAGCTCCAGATACTGTTTCAGGGTCACACTCTCATCTCTGAATCAGAAGCTTATGGGTTTCAGCCTCACTCCAGAGAGTTAAAAGCATCATTTAGTTGCATATTTCACTACTAGATAGTCAGAGGTACTAATGCAAGCTTATCTCTCAGGTGACATTTAGGATTGAGATGAAGACAAAGTAATCTATTCAGGGTGTTGTGAATATTTGGAATTCTCTTCCCTAAAGGTTTGTGTATTTTCCATTGTTGACTATACTCAAGGCTGGGATCAATAAGAGTTTTGGTCTCTCGGTAAATCAAGGGATTTAGACAGTGGCCATGAAAATGGAGTTGAAGCCCAGTCAATGATGATCCTATTGAATGGCAGAACAGGCTCAATGGACTGTACAGTCCCCTGCTTCCATTTTGTGTGTGGTATCTGGATGAATCCACAGCAGTGCAGCCTCAATTCCAGAGAATGTTCATGCTACATGAAGACTAACCCTGATTTGAAGAGCTCTTTGCACCAATATCACGATTAACTGGCACAGCAGACTTTTTTTGTGTGGTTGAATAAAATAATTTTGTACCTTGGGTTTAATGAAGAAAGAGATCTCCATTTTCAAGGAAATATTTCAAAGAATTACAGAAACAATTTATTTTTGTCCAATGCAATAACATAAAAAATGAAATGTTCGCCCATATACCTTTTCCAGAGTTACTCCAATGAGGAGTTGAGCTACAATATCAGTCAGCTCTCCAAGATTCTCTCTGGGTTATGTTATTTTAATCTATGGCAGCAGCACAATTGACCTCAAAACTCCACAGTTTGTAAATGGATATAGTGGCCAGCATAAACCATCTGAATAACGAACTAGTGACTGTTGTTAGGAATGCTCTGGGTGAGGTTAGGACATGGCGCAACAGTGGCAACGCAGATAGTTGAATAGTGTGCCCACACAATTAGGCTTTGGCAGAGGGGGCTGGGCACTTATGAAATGAGCTCAGAGTTGGTGCCTTTTGGAGAAAAGGAGGAATAATCGATCACGAAGGGAAGAAAGAGCTGAGCAATTGCCATTTCTCATATTGAGTCTATAAATACAATAAAAACAGAAATGATCTTGTAATGGAATTGAATTGATCGCCTCATAATATGACATGGTAATTCAGGCATTAAATCATAAAACTGGCTCCTTGTGGTTTCTCTCAGTTTGCAGTGTAATAATTTAAAGGTGACTGCTAGCCTGTTGGGGGTTATCACTGCATTTATGTCCAAGAGAAAATGAATTTCACAAAGAGTTTCATCTCTCTAATTTTTAAACTTCTCTTTTCAGGTGATCCTGACAAAGGAGCAGTACTCTGAAATCTTATTATTTTAAACAAATCAGTTAGATTATAATCTGGGTGTCATGTGACTTTTGACTTTGTCCACCTTAGTCCAACACCAGCATTTCCACATCAGATCTATATGAGTACAACAGGTTGGATTCCATCCTCACTTAAGGTCCATGCCTTCACTTCCTCCAGCAGTGTACCCTTTTTATCTGTCCTTTTTCTGAAAGACTCTAAATTCTTGACAGTAATAAGTTCTAGGGGAGATGATGGCTTGTGTCACTGGACTAGTGATCTAGATGAGAGTGATGCTGGAAAAGCACAGCAGGTCAGGCAGCATCCGAGGAGCAGGAAAATTGACATTTCGGGCAAAAGCCCTTCATCAGGAATACAGACAGACTGCCTGCAGAGTGGAGGGATAAATGAGAGGAGGGTGGGGGTGGGGAGAAAGTAGCATAGAGTACAATAGGTGAGTGGGGGTGAGGATGGAGGTGATAGGTCAGAGAGGAGGGTGGGGGAAGGTAGCAAAGAGTACAATGGGTGAATGGGGGTGGGGATGAAGGTGATAGGTCAGGGAGGAGGGTGGAGTGGATAGGTGGGAAGGAAGATAGGCAGGTAGGACAGATCATGAGGGCGGTGCTGAACTGGAAGGTTGGAGGTGGGGTGAAGTGGGGTAAGGGAAATGAGGAAACTGTTGAAGTCCACATTGATGCCCTGGGGTTGAAGTGTTCCGAGGCGGAAGATGAGGCGTTCTTCCTCCAGGCGTCAGGTGGTGAGGGAGCGGTGGTGGAGGAGGCCCAGGACCTGCATGTCATCGGCAGAATGGGAGGGGGAGTTGAAATGTTGGGCCACAGGGCGGTGGGGATGATTGGTGCAGGTGTCCCAGAGATGTTCCCTGAAGCGCTCTGCTAGGAGGCGTCCAGTCTCCCCAATGTAGAGGAGACCGCATCGGGAGCAACGGATACAATAAATGATATTGGTGGATATGCAAGGAAAACTTTAATGGACGTGGAAGGCTCCTTTGGGGCCTTGGATGGAGGTGAGGGATGAGGTGTGTGTGCAGGTTTTTTAATTCCTGCGGTGGCAGGGGAGGGTGCCAGGAAGGGAGGGTGGGTTGTTGGGGGGCGCGGACCTGACCAGGTAGTCATGGAGGGAACAGTCTTTGCAGAAAGGGGTGGGGAGGGAAATATATCCCTGGTGGTGGGGTCTGTTTGGAGGTGGCGGAAATGTCTTCGGATGATTTGGTTTATACGAAGGTTGGTAGGGTGGAAGATGAGCACCAGGGGGGTCTGTCCTTGTTACGGTTGGAGGGGTGGGGTTTGAGGACGGAGGGGCAGAATGTGGACAAGATGTGTTGGAGGACATCTTTAACCATGTGGGAAGGGAACTTGCAGTCTCTAAAGACGGAGGCCATCTGGTGTGTTCTGTGGTGGAACTGGTCCTCCTGGGAGCAGATGTGGCAGAGGCGGAGGAATTGGGAATACGGGATGGCATTTTTGCAGGAGGTAGGGTGGGAAGAGTTGTAATCCAGGTAGCTGTGGGAGTCGGTGGGTTTGTAAAAAATGTCAGTGTCAAGTTGGTCGTCATTAATGGAGATGGAGAGGTCCAGGAAGGAGAGGGAGGTGTCAGAGATGGTCCAGGTGAATTTAAGGTCAGGGTGGAATGTGTTGGTGAAGTTGATGAATTGCTCAACCTCGTCACGGGAGCTCGCGGTGGCGTCGATGTAGTCATCAATGTAGCGGAGGAAGAGGTGGGGAGTGGTGCCAGTGTAACTATGGAAGATGGACTGTTCTATGTAGCCGACAAAGACACAGACATAGCTGGGGCCCATGCGGGTTCCCATGGCTATCCCTTTGGTCTGGAGGAAGTGGGAGGACTCGAAGGAGAAATTGTTAAGGGTGAGGACCAGTTCAGCCAAATGAATGAGAGTGTCGGTGGAAGGGTATTGTTAGGGACATTGGGAGAGGAAGAAACGGAGGGCTTGGAGGACCTGGTCATGGCGGATGGATCTGCAGTCCTTGTTTTTACCTAGTGGTCTAGATGGTCAGGCTTAAGATCTGGGAGAAGGGGGCACAGGCTACATCTACTGGCATCACTTACATTTGACAGCATGTGGTTCAGTGGTTAGCAATACTACTGCCTCACAGTTTGATTCCAGCCTCAGGTGACTGTGATGAGTTTGCACATTCTCCCCGTGTTTGCATGGGTTTCCTCCAGGATCTCTAGTTTCCTGCCAAAGTCCAAAGCTGTGCAAGTTAGATAGAATGGCCATGCTGAATTGCCTATGGTGTCAAGAGATGTGCAGGCTAGATTGGTTAGCTTTGGGAACTGCAGGGATACACGGGTCTGAGGTGGGTCTAGGTGGGATGCTCTTCAGACGGTTGGTGTACACTCAATGGGCTGAATGCCCAGCTTCCACACTCTAGGGCTTTTATGAAAAATAAATTTCAGGAATAAATATAATGCTAGTTTCAATAATAGTGACTATGACCTTGTCATCAATTGTTGTTAAAAAACCCATCTGCTTCTCTGATGCCCTTTAGGGAAGGAGATCTTCCAACCTTACCTGGTCTGGCCAACATGTTCAGTGAATTACAAAGGAGTCTTCATGCATTAGAAGCCTAGGGCTGATCCAGGATGTAAGGAAGGACTGGAGGAAGCAATATTCCTCATTCTTCAATACTGACCAAAGTGGAATCTCATAGAAATATTTTTAAAAGTGTAGTAAATCTCAACAGTTTCAGTCCCACAGAAAACTCAGCTCACTCTATCCTGTCTCACTCTCCCAGTAGAAGAACTCCCATGTGGATTCCATGGATTATATCAGGAATGGAAATCTGAACTGATTTATTTTTTCCTACATGTGATGTAAGAATTTGAAGGGATGGCGCGATCATGTGTGAGTTGTGAGAGGGGGAAGCCTTCAACTTTGCTATTTCATGCAGCTGTAGCATTTAACTACAGATATTATGACAATTTGAGCTACCACATGTCTCTTTTTCCACGAGAGGATTGTCTTGGAATAGTCTGATCTTTCTTGTACAACAGTGACTCTCTTTCCCCATTTTAACCATGTCAGCCTCAGCTTCCCCATGCTTCTAACCTGTCCCCACCAGAATTTATCCTGAGAGTTAATGTTCTGCAGGATCAGACTCTTCTTAGGTACCAGCCCTACTCTTCACTCATGAGTTAGAATGGTGTCCATTAGATTGTTATTCGATCACACAGTGTAGCGTTTTAACATTCGGTCCTTCAGCCATGTCCATATTCTCACACTCTCTGGCAAGGGATAACTGGATCACAAGCAGGAACAGTAATCCCCTCTTCAGCTGAGGCAAGTTACTGTGTGGCATTTCCCGCTTGCGATGAGCTAGCACTGCAGACAGTGGATGGAACCTTATTTTCTATAAATGCATTCGAGGTTTGCCTTTGAACACTGACCAGGAACTGGAATCCTAACCCCAACTCCATCAGTGAGGCTAATTGTAGCATTCCTATCTTAGGCAAGATCATTAAACCTGCGCCTGGTCTAGTTCAGCGCAACACTAGTTGTTGCTCCTAGCAACTGAATCAATGAGGGGGCTTGAACATTACAATTCAAAACCTGCTACAGGTGGCAGCCTTTCTTTATGTGTTAGAATTATAATTCTGTGTCCCCAGGAAGCGAGGTTTCAAATATACATTTGCATGCAACCCCGAATGCCAAAGAGAACTGAGTCTAAATTTATTTTAGCTGCTGAGCTTCATTTTGTCACACTCAGTTATTCAGTTTATTTGGTGATTTCTGAAAGAACATAACACTCTCCAAATAGGTGGCAGGTCGTCACTGTCTTTTCGAGTATCTGCATTTAATTCTTCTTGGTAGCTATTGCTTTTGACAACATGTCCTGCCATTCCCTTCAAATTCCAAGCTAAACCCCCACAACTGTACCACATCCCTATCCAAACAACTGAGCAATAATTCTAACAGGCAGATTGCTCATGGCACTGTCACAATGAGGTGAATTATACTGTGTACTACACATTGTATTGTTGTGAAGCGAGGGATGCGGCTAAGCTTGAAGTCCTATGTCACTTTACCGTACATTCCTGAAATCAACTACAAGTCAATTCTTGAGCAAAGACTGGAAAAAAGTATCATGAAATGGGAGGTGACTTTCTTTGGTACTGTTGTGTTCAGTCTGGTGAGCTAAAGGGGAATGGAACTTCTCTTTTTATTTCAAATGATACATATAGTGCAGACAAAGGGTTAACTACTGACCACGTGCTTAAGGAGCTATATCATAATGGCTTATGATAATATTATGGGTAAATTATTATAGATCACACAAGGCGAGGATCTGAGCCTATCAGGTTTCAAGGAGGTCTTCCTATACCATCTGTTGTACAATGTCATGCAACACAAACCTAATCTCACCACAGTCAGATACGGTGTAAAAGGCCACCTGGAAAACAAAAAGGTTATGCTTATTTTCCATTGAGTTACACCATAAAAACAGACCATTTGATACAGCTAGTCTACGTTGGTATGCACGTTCCATGAAAACTTCCTCCCATCCTTTTTCATCTCATCATATCAACATACGTTTATTCCATCCTCCCCCATGTTTCTGCACATATTCTGTGTATGCATCTGTACCATTACCCTCAACTACTGCTTGTGAAAGTGAATTCGACATCCACAGCATTCTTCAGGTATAGCGGTTTCTCCTTGAGTCTTTACTATTCAGTTCTTCAAACTGTTCTAATCATTTCCATAGCTAGCTCTCTCTTCTTCCAATCAAGATTTTGTTTATTCATTATTGAATTTGTTCATTTCCTTCCTCCTGCTTTTTACTGTTGGTGCTTCTGCTGTCAGGAGCTTCAATCCTGATTCTTGAGGTTTCTCACTGCTCTCTCTCATACCTAGCTTCCCCTTCGCCAGTTGATCTCCAACAATCCTCCCCAGGTCCTCTATTTATTTTGACTTTGGCATACTCTTTTGGTTTGACTCACTGGTTATCCTGTCACCTTGAACAGTAATCCCAGTCTGGGTACTGAGTGTACAATCTAAACTGACACTTCAGTGCAGTACAGATGAGGTGCTGTAAGCTATGGAAGTGCTGTCCTTTGGTTAAAACAAAAGGTCTGTCTAATTGTTAAAGTGGTCCATAAAGGCTCCACAATCTTTTTGAGGCAGACACCAGAGAGTTTTGTCAGTGTTTATCTCTTAACTTACACTGCTGCTTTGTTGCTGGTGGGATCGTGCTGTGTAAATCTGCTGCACTGTTTGCCAACAAAGGGAGAAGAATTCATTTCTCAAACTTCTCCACTGACTACAAAGGGATGCTCTGAGCTCAAAAAGATCACATATAAATGCAAGTTCATTCCTCTCACCGGTTGTGCCTCAATCTTTTGCACCAGAGTGGCCTATATGCAACTTAGCGGTCGGTTGGATAGATGGCCAATTTGCAAAGCAGAGTGATGCCAATGGTGTGGGTTCAATTCCCGCACTGGCTCAGGTTACCATGGAGGATTCTTTACCTTTTTACGTGACTTCCAATCTACAGCATCTCCTGTCTGGAATGGTAAATCACTCAGTTGTTTTCAGGAAGGCGCCTCACAAGTAATATTGTTTGGTCAATCAATACCAGCTAGGCCAGAGATTCCCTCAACCTGTGACAGAATACAAAAAATGTTCACATTGTTCTCAAAGAGCAACGTGTTAATCAAATTCCAAATGTCATTCCCCACAACTCATCTACTTCCTGCAATGACCTTGTCGTGCAAGTTTACATCAGCAATAAGATGTGTACTAGTGTCCGTGTACATTTGTACTAAATTCTGGATTTTGTATTCAGTGAAGGGCTAAGTCTGTCCCTTGATCATTTCAAACAGAAGCTTACAATTTTTAGCATTAAACAGAGATTAAAAATAAATGCATTTAGATGATGATTTACTATCTTACTGAGAACTTGCAATGAGGTCCATGGGTAATGAGAGCATCCATTAAGCATCAGCATTGCCTACAAACAGCAATGAGATGAATAATTATTTGGGTCATTTTTTGTTAGTGTCATTGACCAGGGGATGATTGTTGGCTTGGAAACTTGGAGGTCTCACTAATTTTCTTTGATAAAGATCCAACCGTGTTCTCTCTGTTCAACTGGCAGATGGAGCCTTGATTAAATACCTTAACTAAAAGACAGCCACCTCGAGCAAAGCAGCTCCCCTTCAGTATTAGAGTGGAGTGCCAGATTAGATTATGTGTATTAGACATTAAAATGTTACTGGCTAAACTGAACTGACACATAAATCCATGAATGTTTATATCGTGTCAAACCTAGAGTCTTTTCCTTTCGCGATGAGAGACCAGGTCTCTGCGTTTCCACAGTTAAATCCAGCTTTGTTCACCTATCGTTAACAAAGACTCATTCTTTTCATTATAAATGTGGAAGAACTGGCTCTCACATTCCAAGAAAAGCAGAACTTAAGTATATTTAGTATAAGTGCAGCTTTCGAGGTGAAAGGTCCCTGCGTTAATCCACTACATTATCCATTTTCTCTTTCACTGTATATTTTCATTTCACAACGTGATGCATTCTTCGCTGATGCAATCTCCAGTGTGTAAAAATTAATTCCTTCTCTTCCAATCTGCTATATAATATCCAAAGCTGCTCTGCTCCATAAGCAGCAATCATCTATTTGAAAGTCAGAACTGAAATGGGTCATTCATCAAAAACACATTGCATTTTCTCTTTCAAATTATTTGAGCCTATCTATCTGCTGCTTCTCACATGGGACTATATTTATAAGACGCGCAGTCATCAATCTTGCAATCCTGCGGCTTCTGCTAATCACAAAGCCATGAACTAGGCCCACAAGATTAATGTCACCTTGACTGATAAGTACAGGCATATATAAGTACCAATTGGTCTTTGGCAAAGCTATTCAAATTTGCTACACAGGAACACCGTCCACTTCCATCAATGCATTTATTTTTATGTGGCACACTAGTCATGGCATCCATTTCAATACATCCTCATGGCATGTTCCTCATGACTCTGTTTTCTTCCTGAGTGCTGGACTCCATCTTACATAAGAAACTTGTCAGTTTTGGGCCTGGACGGATATGTGCTTTGGAACAGGGATGTGGGTGAGGGACCTGAGCAATCCTATATTTGTCTATGAAGTAGTCATTGTTCAATTGCCTAGTCCATTGTGTTCCCAATCTTAAAAAAGAGCCAGCAAAAGCATCCATTCCAGAGGACTGAAAAATAAGAGTGATAGATATTCTCATCCCAGCATTGACAATCTTATTGAAACGGCCTGAGGAGACTTGGCAGAGTGGATGTTGAGGGAATGTTTCTCGTTGTGGGGATATTAAAATCAGGGACACAGTTTCCAAATTAGAGGGGCCCCTAAATTTAAGACTGAAAGGAGGTGAATGTTTTCTTCTTGGATGGTTATTAGTGTATGGAACTGTCTTACCCAGAAAGAAGTCAAGGCAGGGTCATTGTGCACTGTAATGTGTACGTTATTACTACCTTAAAGAAGACTGAGTTAGACAAATTGTTGATCAACGGGAGATATGGGGGCAGACAGGAAAGTGAAAGCAAGGTCACAATTAGGTCAGCTATGATCTTATTGAATAGACGAGTAAATTCAAGAGGCCAAATGGCCTTCTCCTGCCCCAACTCAGCTGCTCTGTAATGTTTATTTCCATCTATGACAGATACATGCTTAATAACTAACATTTCAGTTCTGGTTTTAAAATTTACTGTGATGTTCATTTTTTTTCTCATTTACAATTCCCTCTAAGAAGCTGCTGTGCTTTAAAACCACCATCTGCAACATGCAGCCTGTGCCTTATCACCTGGAACCTACACCTTCTGTACATTGCCCCTTTCCTTCTCTCTTCACTTAATAGCAAAGCCGTTAGCCATTGGAGTTCTAACCTTCAGACCTCCTTCTCTTGTACCTTGCAGCCTGATTTTTAAATACTTGCTCAAAAAATACATTTTTCATTGCAGTCAGTCCATTTTCTGAATTCTGCTATTGTTTGCTTAACCCCAGTATCCTGGGATGATTATTATATAAAGGCAAGGCCCCCACTGTAGGCAAATGTGTGTTGGTCAAACCAAATGATACAGTGCTGTGGCCTAACAGTAACCTGTCAGTAAATCTTTAATTGCTTAAGATGGTGCTCACTTCCTTTCTAATCTCTTTCCTTCCTATTGTAACTTTAATTCAAATTTCACCACAAAATTGATTCAGGAGAACATGTTGCAGTATTGGTGTTTGGGCTCGTTAAGGAAGAGGTAGAAAGAAATCTAGGATTGTACCATATCCAGACAAACCAGAAAATTGGTCAAATGCAAATACGCACCAGGCATACTGCTAGAATGTACTTTTCTAGCTCAATAACATCCCAAGCATTGCAATTGGTTCTGTTCACCAGCGACATAAACATATCCAAGTGCTGGACACAGTATAGAGGAAGGACCCAGTGTTGGTAGTAAATTAAAAATTGAAGGAAGTGCGGATGCTGTAAATCAGAAACGAAAACAGAAATTGCTGGAAAAGCTCAACAGGTCTGGCAGCATTTGGGGAGAGAAATCAGAATTAATGTTTCCGGTCTGGTGAGCTCCCCAATGTTCCCAATTCTGAGGAAGGGTCACCGGATCGGAAACGTTAACTCTGATTTATCTCCACAGACACTGCCAGACCTGTTGAGCTTTTCCAGCAATTTCAGTTTTTGTTTCCGGTATTGGTAGACTGAGTGACAAGGAAATGTTAGAAGCACTTGGGAAATGGATATTCATTTTGTGCAGTAGTTCATGTCAGACAATAGTGAGCTCTCTCCTGATCTCTACCTCCATTAGGGGGATGTGTATATGTTGCCCACACACTGTCAACCTGTTTTATACTATTCTAACTGTCCAACTGACCATCTTTGAAAATAAGAGAACTATCGTAACCTATATGTCCTGTTCTAAAATGGAAGAGAAAGAGCCCACCTCAAGCACAATTCAAAGTTAAGCCACATTTGCAGAATGAGAGATCATAGGTGCAGTTTGGTAAAAGATACATTCAGGAGAAATTTACTGTAATGTTTATCTTATTACTGACTCTAACAATACCTCAAAATTTCTGTAACAAGTGATCACACACATTTAACATTTTATAAATCTCTTGGTCTTTGAGCAGTTGTTTTGGTGTGGTCCAACCCCTCTGTCATTATTTCCTCCCAACTGAGAGAGTGGTTATCATTGCTGCCTCACAGCACCAGGGTCCCAGGTTCAATTCCAGCCTCGGGCAACTAACTGTGTGGAGTTTGCACATTCTCCCTGTGTCTGCGTGGGTTTTCTCTGGGTGCTCCGGTTTCCTCCCATAATCCAAAGATGTGCAGGTCATGTGAATTGGCCATGCTAAATTGCCCCATAGTGTTAGGTCAATTAGTCAGAGGGAAAATGGGTCTGGGCAGGTTACTCTTTGGAGGGTCGGTATGGACTGGTTGGGCCGAAGGGCCTGTTTCCACGCTGTAGGGAATCTAATCTAATCTAAATCTAATCCAACTATTCCCTCAGTCCTACTGATTTCCTGTCTTCACACTGACAAAGCTTGTGCCTTGTTTTGAGGATCTTCACTTTCCTCATGGACATTGCAAGATTGTTTCTTGTCCACCAAGTCATCTCAGCACCAATCCTGCACACTTACATCAATGCATCAGACAACAATGATGTATTATTCACATATAGTATATTCAATCTTGGTAAGCTTGGAGTTTGCATGGGCTTCATTCATGTTTTCCAATTTTCTCCCACAGTCCAAACATGTGCAGGCTAGCTGGATTGGCCATACTAAATTGGCTGCAGTGTTCAGGGGTGTGCATGTTAGGTGGATTAGCCATGGGAAATGTGGGGTTATGGGATAAGGTAGCCAAGTGGGGTGATTATTAGGGGGCAGGTGTAGATTGGATGAGCCGAAATGCCTCTTTCTGCACGGTGGGATTCTACTCTATTCTGTTCTGTGAGCTATTTGAGGTAAGGCCACTCAGTTAGTGATATACTTTTCAACAATGGAATCCCTTGATAACCAAAGTCAATCAATCACTGAAACAATGACCTCTGCCTGAGTTTAGTTTCCATCTCTCAAGACATCAATGAACCAGTTATTGTTGTCATTGCACTGGTCCCTGCTGAAGTGAAGCAGACCACTCGCCAAAGACTATTAAGCAACTTGGGGCATCTTAATATGACTGAGACCCAGACCAGGTCATATACCTATCCATTATAATCTCTTGGAAATACACTGACAATCATAGAATTCCTACAATGTGGAAATAGGCCATTTGGCTGGCTGAGTCCATCCAAACCCTCCACAGCGCACCCTGCCTCTGCCGACCCATACCCATTTATCTTTAACCCTGCATGGCCCTTGACTAATCCACCTAGCCTGCACATCCCTGGACACTATGGGCGATTTAGCATGGTTAATCCACCTAACCTGCACATCTTTGGACCGAGGGAGGAAGTTAGAGGAAACCCACGCAGTCATGGGGGGTATGTGCAAACTCCACACAGACAGTTGCCCTAGGGTGGAATTGAACTCGGGTCCCTGGTGCTGTGAGACAGCAGTGTTAACCACTGAGCCACTGTGTTGCTAAGTAAAACAAATCACGCAGAAGCAAATTGTTAAAAGTTAGAATGAAACATCCCTGCTTGCTTGATAAACTCTTTTTAATGTTAAAACTGTTTTCAAAGGGAGGATTTGGAAAAGAATAACTTATACATTCCTACAAAGTTCTATCTGTTCAATGTAGCTATTTGTATTAAAATTGCCAGCAATTTCTTTAAAAGACTGGAATGTTTCCTGCAATGCATTAACAAAGGAAGTTGGCACAGCTGATGGCTTTGATGTGCACCTAGAACTATAAGCTGGCATTGACCTGTACCGCCATGTGTCCTGATGAAGAGCTCATGCCCGAAACGTTGACTCTCCTCCTCCTCGGATGCTGCCTGACCGACTGTGCTTTTCCAGCGCCGCACGTTTTGACTTTGATCTCCAGCATCTGCAGTCCTCACTCTCTCCTGCTGTGCCATTGTGCCCAAGGAGTCCTAGTCACGCTCACTCTTCTCGGATCCCACTTGGGCATCCTTGGTGCTCAGCCTCCCCAGCTCACCACTTCACTAACTTCCCCTCTCTGTTCGGTGCACGTCTCGCCTTCCCCCACTTTGTCTACCTCTCTCGCAGCTCTGCTCCTGTTCTCCTCACTACCTCTCCCCCACTGTCTGCCCTTGCTCCTTCAATCCAGTGTGCTGGTGAACAATAAGGCAGCACAGAGGTGAGCTGGAGGGAAGCAGTAAGGAGGCAGGAGGGAGGTGGGGTGGGGGGGAGTGCAGTGTAGTGGACACGTGTTTGCAGTGGGGCATTGAGAAAATCGTGATCTTGGAATTTGGATTCATATAAAACAATTCCAAAGCACTCATTTAATTGTTTCCATTCATGATGCAGCCCTTTTAGTACTCCATTGCTGACAGTGACACTGAGACTGTAGGGCTGTTGATAAATGAAGCCTTAAAATAAAGAGGGAAGTAATTTCCAACATTGCTGCACATTCCAGTATTGTTTTAAGGCCTTAAAATAAAGCTACATTAAGCAGCAAGTTTACTTCCATAGGAAGCCATATGTACTTCTGTTTAGATATGGTCCCTTTAAGATGGCTGGACTAATTTTGTTATCTTCTGTTGCTCTAAGGATTTAAACTTAATCTTCCAGCTTAATATCAGCTTCCAGCAAAATCTAAAAGCATAATACTCATCCCAAGAGTTGCATCCATCAAATGTGGTGCAGTCAAGCAAAGCCAAACGTAACTAGTTTGCCTGGCTCCCTGTTTGCAACCAAACTAAAAATACACCTTCAAAGAATCCTGCCTGTAATTCCTGGCTCCATTCCCACCAGAAGATATTGGACAGGTGGTCAGCTGTCCGGAAGACTGGTCTTGCATCCAGATAGCATCTGGTAAAGCCGAGTAATCAGGGTTCAGTTGCTGCACAGTCACTAATGTAACCACCTGGATTTTTTTTTAATGCCTCTTATCTTGGCTTGATCATTTGATAGTCAAGTCCTCTTGCTGACTCAAACCTATATTTAGGTTCTGATGGCTGTATCCTTGACAGCTTGTGGGTGGTTTGAACGTCATATCGACAGAACTCCCTTGCAATTAGCTATCACTTGAACTGACACCTGTTTGAAGCAAACCTCTGTTCTCATTAGGGTGAGAAAGATGAACACCTGTTACATTATTTGTCGCCATCGATCTCTCGGGTTATGACCAAGAGCTGGGTGCCAAATAAAGTTCCCTCTAATTTGATGCTAACGTTGCAGCTTTATCTCACCCAAGTCCCATACTGCAGTCATGCAAAAATGAATAATTACTAGAAATATTCTCATGGTCAACCTAGTGATCATTAAATCATGAATGATTTTGTTAGTTGATGTGAAATAGGTTAGGTACAATAAGGAAGATAATAAGAAAAAGATAGGTAGCAAGTAAGAGAAAATATAAAAATGGAAAGAAAGATTTACATTTATATAGTGACTTTCATGACCTCAGGATGTCCCAGTGAAATACTCTGCCAGGAGATGATATATTGCCAGAGGTGCAGTATTTTGGATAAAATGTTATAGCAAAGTATTGTCTGCTCTCTTGGGTAGATTGGAAGGCACTATTTCAAACAAAAGCAAGGAATGGTCCTCAATGTCCTAGCCAAAATTTATCTGTATACCAAAATCAATGAGAAATGACCTGGTCACTCATGTAATTGTTTATTTTGGGTGCTTACCAAGCTCAAATTGGCTGTCTCATTTCCTAAATTAACAAAACACAATGACGATTAATGTTTCCAGTCATTTCATTTAAATTGCTTTTTGCACGAGCAATCAAGTCCTTTTGACTTAAATACACAGCCTAGTTAAAAACAATGACTGCAGATGCTAGAAACCACAGTCGAGATTAGAGTGGTGCTGGAAAAGCACAGCAGTTCAGGCAGCATCTGAGGAGCAGTAAAATCGACGTTTCGGGCAAGAGTCCTTCATCAGGAATACAGACAAAGTGCCTGAAGGATGGAGAGATAAATGAGAGGAGGGTGGGGGTGGGGAGAAAGTAGCATAGAGTACAATAGGTGAGTGGGGGAGGGGATGAAGGTGTTAGGTCAGGGGGGAGGGGGGAGTGGATAGGTGGAAAAGAAGATAGGCAGGTAGGACAAGTCATGGGGACTGTGCTGAGCTGGAAGTTTGGAACTAGGGTGAGGTGGGGGAAGGGGAAATGAGGAAACTGTTGAAGTCCACATTGATGCCCTGGGGTTGAAGTGTTCCGAGGCGGAAGATGGGGCATTCTTCCTGCAGGCATTGGGTGGTGAGGGAGCGGCGGTGAAGGAGGCCCAGGACCACCATGCCCTCGGCCGAGTGGGAGGGGGAGTTGAAATGTTGGGCCACAGGGCGGTGGAGTTGATTGGTGCGGGTGTTCCAGAGATGTTCCCTAAAGCACTCTGCTAGGAGGCGTCCAGTCTCCCCAATGTAGAGGAGACCGCATTGGGAGCAACGGATACAATAAATGATATTGGTGGATGTGCAGGGAAAACTTTGCTGGATGTGGAAGGCTCCTTTGGGGCCTTGGATGGAGGTGAGGGAGGAGGTGTGGGCGCAGGTTTTACAATTCCTGTGGTGGCATGGGAAGGTGCCAGGATGGGAGGGTGGGATGTAGAGGGGGTGGACCTGACCAGGTAGTCACGGAGGGAATGGTCTTTGCGGAAGGCGGAAAGGGGTGGGGAGGGAAATATATCCCTGGTGGTGGGGTCTGTTTGGAGGTGGCGGAAATGTCGTTGGATGATTTAGTTTATGCGAAGGTTGGTAGGGTGGAAGGTGAGCACCAGGGTCGTTCTGTTCTTGTTACGGTTGGAGGGGTGGGGTCTGAGGGCGGAGATGTGGGATGTGGACGAGATGCGTTGGAGGGCATCTTTAACCACGTGGGAAGGGAAATTGTGGTCTCTAAAGAAGGAGGCCATCTGGTGAGTTCTGTGGTGGAACTGGTCCTCCTGGGAGCAGATACGGCGGAGACGGAGGAATTGATAATACGGGATGGCATTTTTGCAGGAGGTAGGGTGGGAAGAGGTGTAATCCAGGTAGCTGTGGGAGTCGGTGGGTTTGTAAAAAATGTTGGTTTCAAGTCGGTCGTCATTAATGGAGTTGGAGAGGTGCAGGAAGGAAAGGGAGGTGTCAGAGGTGGTCCAGGTAAATTTAAGGTCAGGGTGGAATGTGTTGGTGAAGTTAATGAATTGCTCAACCTCCTCGCGGGAGCACGAGGTGGTGCCAATGCAGTCATCAATGTAGCGGAGGAAGAGGTGGGGAGTGGTGCTGGTGTAACTACGGAAGATGGACTGTTCTACGTAGCCAACAAAGAGACAGGCATAGCTGGGGCCCTTACGGATGCCTATGGCTACCCCTTTGGTCTGGAGGAAGTGGGAGGATTCAAAGGAGATGGCCGCTCCCTCACCACCAGACGCCTGGAGGAAGAACGCCTCATCTTCCGCCTCGGAACACTTCAACCCCGGGACATCAATGTGGACTTCAACAGTTTCCTCAGTTCCCCCTCCCCCACCTCACCCCAGTTCCAAACTTCCAGCTCAGCACTGTCCCCATGACTTGTCCTACCTGCCTATCTTCCTTTCCACCTATCCACTCCCCCCTCCTCCCTGACCTATCACCTTCATCCCCTTCCCCACTCACCTATTGTACTCTATGTTACTTTTGCCCCATCCCCACCCTCCTTTCATTTATCTCTCCACCCTTCAGGCCCTCTGCCTGTATTCCTGATGAAGGGCTCTTGCCCAAAACGTCGATTTTACTGCTCCTCGGATGCTGCCTGAACTGCTGTGCTTTTCCAGCACCACTCTAATCTAGACTTAAATACCTAAACTACTCATCCCTGCAGATGCTGGAGATTAGAGCCAAGGATGTGGTGCTGGAAAAGCACACCAGGTCTGGCAGCATCTGAGGAGCAGGAAAATCAATGTTTCGGGCAAAAGCCCTTCATCAGGAAGTCCCATCCATTCCTGATGAAGGGCCTTTGTCCAAAACATCATTTTCCTGCTCCTTGGATGCTGCCTGACTGGCTGTGCTTTTCCAGCACCACACTCTTGGCTACTGATCCCTTTTGTTCATTCCCAACCCTCAAGCACTTCCTTATTTGTTCCAACATCCTTTATGTCTTTACATCAAAAATCTGCCTCGGTTCTGTCACATTAAGCTGTATTGGTATTGGTTAACCCAAACTATTCATATTGTTATGACCAATTCTCAAGAGGGTCCCAATTGTTTGTATTCCAATGGGATACCTCCAGATGGCTGTGCCTCATGTGAGGAAACACAGAATGGATCCTCTTTTTGACCTCGCCCCTTCCACATTTTGTTTTAAGAGGGGAAATTTTAAAATAATCCTGCTTTTCGTGGATATCTAAACTCAGCCCACACATGTTTGGTTCAAGGCAAGTGAACTTAACCAGACTTTCTAGAATTAAAGAAAAGTGAGTTTATTAACTATTAAAATATGAAAAAAGAAAACAAAACATGACAAATTATAAATGAGAGATGAGTACAAATAGGCAAAATTTGAAAAGGGAATATACAAATTAATCTCTAGCTTGTTCATGATCAATAGATTGTGAACTATTGCAGCCATGAAGTGGAAGATTTTGGTAGCACTGATACTGACGATTGAGAAGCTTTTTGGACATTCCTCTTTCTGAAAATAGTTCATCCCCAGTTTCCTTCAGCAGTGTATGACTTGCTTTCAGATATCAGAGAGAGACTGAGAGACTTTATTTCTACCCATGTGTGGAAGTTTTCAGCTGTGCCGGCTCACAGCCAAGTGGAAATTGAACTCCAAGCCAGCACACGAGCACACCAACACTCTATCACACAGAGAACCAGGGCATTGCAGTTGGTTTTTAGCCCCCTGTCCTTTCTGCTCCTGGAAGGATAGAACACAAACATGTCTTCCACACAAAACTGCCATTCTTCAACTCCTATCGTGTCTGCAAACTGGGACACACGCCACAGGAGATCACAGTTCATTTTTTGAATGTCATCTCTCCCTTTGAGGTGAAGTTGTATTGGAACTCTCCAGATGCTACATTCTATGATTCCTCTCAGAATGCAGTCTAACTCCCTCAGAAAATCAGATAGCCATTGAATTTATATCCTTACCTTTTGGCCATATGGTTTTTTGAAAAGAAAACACATATTGAAATGTGTTCAATATTGTTAATAATTTGATGTTATAAGGTCATAACAATGGCCATCTGCAAATTCATTTTCTTTTCTTTCCAATCCACTTCACCTCCTAGCTCAATTGATTTGTATTATATAATGCGGGGACACCAACAATAATAACTTCTCTCCAACCAAGTTACACCGAGACGGTAGTCACAGCTCCCTGGAAGGCTCAGCTATCTGAACCCAAATAAAATTTGAATCAATCTCTGTTCAGTTACTTGCTGCATAAATTCAGCAAGTTGCCAGAACAGCCTATTTTCTGAGTGAAGCTATTCATTTACTCCCAAGGTTTGCTGTCAGAAATTTGCGTTAGTCTTGCAGCTAACTAACTGATCGAAGCCAAATTAACACTTGGTCCATTCAGCACAATGCAACCCAGAATTATTACAGCCAGACAAGCATTTCTCCTGCCCATTTTCCAATAAGTTTCTTTTCCTATGCTTTATTCATCTCCTAAAATAAATGATAAAAAGTTAAAGGTACAAGTACTGTTGACTGCAATAAATTATATGAGAGTTGAAAGATAACCTGTTGAACTGCCTGTACACCTTTATCATTTTTGAACAAAAGAAAGCGATTGAATGACCTTAATATCTTGCCAAGCCTAAGATGTTTGGTTTTGCCCTCTCATAACGCAGGACCTTTGCGTGTTCCAATTTTCTCTGATGTGAGTATAGGCAAGAGCTGCCAACTCTGAAAATATTCCTGGAGGTTTCATCATGTAGTGGACAGCGAAGAAGGTTACCTCAAATTACAACGGGATCTTGACCAGATGGGCCAATGGGCTGAGAAGTGGCAGATGGAGTTCAATTTAAATAAATCTGAGGTGCTGCGTTTTGGGAAAGCAAATCTTAGCAGGACCTATACATTTAATGTAAGGTTCTCAGGAGTGTTGCTGAACAAGAAGACCTTGGAGTGCAGGTTCATAGCTCCTCGAAAGTGGAGTCGCAGGTTGATAGGATAGTGAAGAAGGCATTTGGTATGCTTTCCTTTATTGGTCAGAATATTGAGTACAGGAGCTGGGAGTTCGTGTTGCGGCTATACAAGACATTGGTTAGGCCACTGTTGGAATATTGTGTGCAATTCTGGTCCCTTCTTATCGGAAAGGTGTTGTGAACCTCGAAAGGATTCAGAAAAGATTTACAAGAATGTTGCCAGGATTGGAGGATTTGAGCTATAGGGAGAGGTTGAATAGGCTGGGGGGTTTTCCCTGGAGCGTCAGAGGCTGAGGGGTGACCTTATAGAGATTTATAAAATTATAAGGGGCATGGATAGGGTAAATAGACAAAGTCTTTTCCCTGGCATGGGGGAGTCCAGACTAGAGGGAATAGGTTTAGGGTGAGAGGGGAAAGATATAAAAGAGACCTAAGGGGCAAATTTTTCATGCAGAGGTGGTACGTGTATGGAATAAGCTGCCAGAGGATGTGGTGGAGGCTGGTACAATTATAACATTTAAAAGGCATCTGGATGGGTATATGAATAGGAAGGGTTTGGAGGGATATGAGCTGGATGCTGGCAGGTGGGACTAGATTGAGTTGGGATATCTGGTCGGCATGGACGGGTTGGACTGAAGGTTCTATTTTCGTGCTGTACATCTCTCTGACTCTGTGACTCTATGTTACATCCACCCATGTCTCCTTCATCCTCCTGTCATTCAGCATGGAAGGGGATGGTGTGGAAGATGATGGTACAACAGATAATTAAGAAGGCTTAGCCATGTCAAATATTTTTATAACTGATAAGAAAACCCTAAATTTTGTATTTTAAAACAACAAATAAATTAAGGTCCCTGTGATTTATATCCAGGGTTGCGTGCAGCTGTGTTCTGGATCTTGTGCTCTTGTAGACTCTGCAACAGTTCCTGGAGAGTCATCAAATCTTGTTAAGGCCCATGTGGGCATGGATCCAAACCACAACTGTGGCAGTTCGACTTATTCAGAAACATTGCTTTGATAATGCAAAAAAATCAGTGTCTCCCTTGGTATAAACTTACCTTTCAGTCAGCTGTTATAGATGTTTTCTACAGCTCTGGAAGCTCTCTAATGCAGTACCAAAGGAATCCTATAAATTGTGAGGTGTTTCTCCTTTAGTGGGATGTTAATCTGAGGCACCAGTGAGCTATTTAAATTCTTCAGCTTGGTATTACAGATTCTACGGCTTAAAACAGCACTTCTGTCCTGACCATTAGACAATATATAAACACAACGGTAGCATAATTGAAGTAAGCTTATAGCTGATGAAGTACACGGAATTTTCTAACCATTCAACAACAACATTATTTATTTATAGATTGCCTTCAACAAAAAAATCTCAAGGCATTATATAATGGTGAAATAAAGCAGATTTTGAACACCTAACCACATAAGGCAACTTCTTATATTCCTGTTAGGTCAGTTGACCAGAAGCTTGGAAGAGAGATGCAAAAAGGTTTGGGGAGAAAATTGCAGAGCTTAAGACCTAAGTGTTTGAAGATATGGCCACTATGCTGAGCATTGAAATGTTCAAGGGGGCCAGAATTGGATGAGTGCAGATAAAGCAAAGGGTTGAGGGGTTGGAGAAGATTGCAGAAATCAGAAATGGTAAGGCCATAGGGAAATTGAAAAACAGGAATGTGTATATCAAAAAAATGAGTCATAGTGTGACTCAATCAATGTAGGTTAGTCAGCAGAAAGGTGATGAATGAATAGTACTTGGTGTGAGTAAGGATAGAGGATGTTTTAGAGGACTTCAAGCCCACTCTGAAGTTCTGTGTGTTGCAGCTGGAATAGTGATTCTGTTCAGGAGGCAAAGAAACAGAGTGTAGAACTTCTAGTTTGGTACTTGAACTAAATTTAGTAACAAATACTGGAAACAGCAAAAACTGGTCATTCATCTCAAAGATGTTCTGGTTGTTTAGTGGTTTTCTGGATTTCCAACATAATGATCACTATCGTGTTAAAGTGCTGCATAACAATTGCTTTGAGTGTTGTGATCAGCTGCAAACATTAAAGAGTTCCCATTTGAAATGATAGCCAAGGTAGATTATTGGTGCAAAGGAGAGGTGTTTAATTCAACTTCCCATTTGTGAATAAATACTAACTGTTTAAGCATGGACATGCTGGATTCACTATCTCCCTGAAAATGCTGTGGGGCTGAAACTTTAGATTGATCCTTGCACTCTATTGCTTGCCAGGGGAAACAGTAACATTAAGGAAGACAATAATGGTTGTTTGATGTTTCTATCTCAAAATCTTCATCTCGTCCGGCTTTCATCTTGCTATCTTTGAGATTAGATGAAATTTGCATTCAATTCTTTTCCAATTTTATTAGTCCAGTACTTCACTGCTGTGACAAATGAAAAGTGTATGGTTTGTACAGGAACAATTGCATAAGTACAGTTAATGAACTCTCTCAGACCTTACTAATAGCAACAATCATTGACATGTTTGAGTAGGAACTCAAGGGGAGCTGTCAGAGAGTCTGACTGCAATTAATGCTTTATATCATCATAAGGAAATGAAAGTACATATTTATTTTTAACAAACTAACCACATGGGATATACACAAACTGTCAATGAAGCCTTTAATCTACATGCACATCAAATATGCAAAACACAGCATCTAGAAGCTGATAACTGTTTTCATTATATTAACTTACATTTGGACAAGCAATGCTGTCTCCTCTGTCATGTATAATTAATAAACATTTCATCTCTGTTAATAATCTGTGCAAACAGGGCCGAGATCAAAGTATTAAATTCATTCCAAACCCCACGCCCCTCACTGTGTACTTCTTCCTTATTCCTTTGGAGGAGATGAGTCTTGTTAAGATATTTTTTCACTGGAACTAAACATTTTTCAAAATCTTACCCAACCAAGATTATACAGTGAGTATCCATGAGCGATTCAGTATCAGAGGGCATTGCACCCAAGAGCATGGGTTTCCTCCAGGTACTCTGGTTTCGTCCTACAGTCTAAAGGTAAGCATGTTAGGTGGATTGGCCATGCCAAATTGCCCCTAGTTTCTAGGGATGTGCAGGTTAGGTGGGTAAGCCATGGGAAATGCAGGGTTACAGGGATAGAGTTGGTGGGGGTGCGTGGGTTTGATGATTCAGGCTGGGATGCTCTTCAAAAGGTCAGTGTGGGTTGGAGGGTTTGTGCTATGGGGAGAAGTTGAACAGGTTAGGGCTATTTTCCCTGGAGCGTTGGAGGCTGAAGGGTGACCTTATAGAAGGTTATAAAATCATTAGGGGTGTGGATAGGATAAATAGACAAAGTCTTGTCCCTGAGGTTGGTGAGTTCAAAACTAGAGGGCATAGGTTTAAGGTGAGAGGGATAAGATTTAAAAGGGACCCAAGGGACAACTTTTTCACACAGAAGGTGGTGTGTGTATGGAATGAGCTGCCAGTGGAAGTGGTGGAGGGCTGTACAATTACAACATTTAAAAGGCATCTGAATGGATATATGAATAAGAAGAGTTTGGAGGGTTATGGGCCAAATGCTGGCAGATGGGACTAGATTAATTTAGGATATCTAGTGGCATGGATAAATTGGACTGAAGGGTCCATAAGACTATGAGATCATAAGATATAGGAGCAGAAATTAGGCCATTTAGCCCATTGAGTCTGCTCTGCCTTTCAATCATGACTGATAATTTCTCAACGCTGTTCTCCCGCTTTCTCTCCATAACCCTTGATCTTCAAGAACCTGTCCAGATAGGGGCTGCTGCCATGCTGTACATCTCTATGACTCTATGACTCAATGGGCTGAACGGCTTGCTTCCACACTGTAAAGATTCAATGACTTTCTATGATGAGCTATAGTAAAAGTCATTGAGCAGTAGGCAAGAGCAAGAAACCTGACTGAGTTACTCCCTCGCTACTTTGGAAAACTAAGTTCATTGTAACACATATAACATGCTGATATGGCTGATCCTTGGCCATTATTTAATGAACTGTATTTTTGATTGCTAGTATTGTGACTTTTATTCCCACTGTCCCTGGTCATAGAATCGTAGAATCCCTATAGTGTGGAAACAGTCCCTTTGGCCCAACAAGTCCACACCAACCCTCCGAAGAGCAACTCACCCAGACCCACTCTCCTACTCTATTACTCTGCATTTACCTCTGAATAATGCACCACATCTACACATTCCTGAACACTACGGGACAATTTAGCTTGGCCAGTTCGCCCGTTCCTGCACAATTTTGGACTGTGGGAAGAAATTGCAGCACCCAGAGAAAACCCACATAGACAAGGTGAGAGTATGTGCAAGCTCCACACAGACAGTCACCGAGGATGGAAACAAATCTGGGTCCAGGGGGGTGTGTGGCAGCAGTTCTAACCACAGAGCCACCATGCCCCCCCACACCCCGCCCCGAGTCATTGCGGGTTTTGGGGTGGGGTTGCAGTCCAGCAGAAAACAAAGAAGTCCACCGACTCTCCCATCGCACCAACTGTCAGAACGGGCAGGAGGTTCAGTCCTGGGGGTGACCCACAGCAGTGTCACCAGCGGAATCTGATTGTTGGGAGGGCTGGTGCCCCTGCTGGTGTGTGTTCAAGCTGCAGGACATCATGAACCGCTACCCACACTCGGGGCAGGCGAACAGCCTCTCCCGGGTGTGGATCCACTGGTGGATCAGCAGGGCAGAGGAGACAGCCTTTCCCGCACTTGAGGCAGATGAACAGTCTCTACCCAGTGTGGACCCACCGGTATGTCAGCAGGTGGGAGGCCTGGATAAGCCCTTTCCTGCACACAGGTCAGCTGAAGGGCCTTTCCCCCATGTGGACCTGCTGGTGCTTCAGCAGATCGGAGGAGTGGGTAAAGCCCTTCCCTCACACAGGGCAACAGGGCAAGTGAATGGCCTCTCGCCGGTGTGGACCCACCGGTGGATCACGAGATGGGAGGAGTGAGTGAACGCCTTCCCACACTTGGGGCAGCTGAAGGGCCTCTCTCTTGTGTGGACCCGCTGGTGCCTCAGTAGGGTAGAGGAATCACTGAAGGCTTTCCCACACTCAGGACAGGAGAATAGCTTCTCCCTTGTGTGACTGCGTCGATGAGTCTCCAGGTCAGAGGGGAAATGAAAGCCTTTCCTGCAGTCATCACACTTACATCGTTTCTCAATGGCCGAAGCTTCAGCTGCACACAAACGTGTGTAGAGCTCCTCCTTGCCATGAATTCCTTTTTCCAGGCCATATAACTGTTTCAGGTTCCACACTCAGTGCACTGCAATAGTGGGTGTCTCATCTAGTGTGGCTCGTTGGTCTAGTGGTACGATTCTCACTTCATGTCTTCAAATATGCAGACTTGTGAGAGGTCCTAGGTTCATGTTCTGGACGAGCCCAGATTTTTTTTTAAGGTGGCTCAGTGGTTAGCACTGCTGCCTCACAGCACCAGGGTCCCAAGTTCGATTCCAGCCTCGGGCGACTGTCTGTGTGGAGTTTGCACATTCTCCCAGTGTCTGCGTGGGTTTCCTCTGGGTGCTCTGGTTTCCTCCCACAGTCCAAAGATGTGCAGGTTAGGTGGATTGGCCATGCTAAATTGTCCGTAGTGCTAGGTGTATGAGGGAGATGAGACGGGATGGGTTACTCTTCGGAGGGTCGGTGAGGACTGGTTGGGCCGAAGGGTCTGTTTCTGCACTGTAAGGAATCTAATCTAATCACTGATGCTGAAAGTATACTGAAACGCCATCAGGATAATTCTGGATATCAATAACCCAAGGCAGTTCTGATAATGGGATTTACTCACTGTTCTTTATCAAAGGTAAGTAGATTCCAAAAAAAACCTGCAAATATTTTACCTGTGCCATGCTTAGTGAACCCCTTTAATATGGATTTGTCAGAAGATCAGACCAAAACAGGTGATCATCTTGCTCCGTCTCATGTCTAAGCCATTGATCCAATGACTTGTTGTTTGCTGAGCTAGCTCCATTTTTGTTGAGGTAAGCTTGTGTTACACTCCTTCCCTACAAAGAAGCGGTGCATTTATACTCTTGACAGAATCCAATCTCCAGCAAATGATCAGTTTGACAGCCAGAAAACATCATAAATGTGTCATGTTTTCCATTTTGGTTTTGTCATTTAACTCATGAAGACTTGCTTATGTTACCTTGGAAAGAAGCTTGGAAACAGTCATAGAGTCCTACAGCACGGAGACAGGCCCTTTGGCCCAAACTGGTCTATGCTAACCAAAATGTTCATCTATGGTCCCATTTCCCTGCACTTGCCCCATATCTTTCTAAACCTTTCCTATGCATGTATTTGTCCAAATGTTGTTAATGTACTCGCCTCAACCATTTCCACTGGCAGCTTATTCCATCTGCATATCACCCTGTGTAAAAAAGTTGCCCCTCAGATTCCCTTTTATTCTTTCCCCTCTAACCTTAAACTGATGCCCTCTCATCATCAATTCCCCAACCCTGGGAAAAGGACTGTGTGTTCATCCTATCTGTGCCTTTCATGATGTTATACATTTCTATAAGTTCCCCCCTCAGACTCCTACGCTCTAAAGAACAAAGTCCTAGCTTGTTCAACGTCTCCCTTTGTCTTGTTTTTAATGAACTTTGACCCCAACTTAGCTTGCGCGTCTGTTCACCACTTTTACATCTCTAATCAACCATATAATACTTACGTACCACAATTCAGCAACAATGACAAATTCACACGAGAAATATTCCAGATTATATGTCCTTTCTAATCATTAGTTTATCACCAGGCTTCATAAGTTTTCTCCTCACTTCATTTAACTTCATTTTGGAAATGCAGCAAATTTTAGGTTAATATCTATAGTGAGGAGATAGGCCCTAATTGTACCACAACTGAACTGGACATCACTCTCCACATTGTAGACACTAGACTGATCTACACAATTGCTGTTGGGCCAATGAGCTAATTGGTGTCCCTATAATTCAAAGCCATCAACTCGGTGAAAGACGCTTTTTGGTATTTGTTGGTCTTCCAGAACAAAGAGTTGACCTCGACTAAGGATTGCAGACGGACACGTTGCAAGATCCAGGGTTACGTGCTGAGGGATGCACGAAAGCTTGGGGCAGCTGCCGCCAAGGCACAGTGGGGAAAGACTACTGTCTGACGTCTTCCTGCTGAAGGTAAATGGGTATCCATTCAGTTATTGAACCCACCTGGTGCCTCAAATGCATATAAATACAGTTCTTCTCCAAGCAAGAGTTGCCTTTGTCATAGAGTCATAGAGATGTACAGCATAGAAACGGACCCTTCGGTCCAACTCGTCCATGCCAACCAGTTAGCCCAACCTAACCTAGTCCCATTCACCAGCACTTGGTCCATATCCCTCTAAACCCTTCCTATTCATATACCCATCTAGATATCTTTTAAATGTTGCAATTGCACCAGCTTCCACCACTTCCTCTGGCAGCTCATTCCATACGCGCACCACCCTCTTTGTGAAAACATTGCCCCTTAGGTGTCTTTTATATCTTTCCCCTCTCACCTTGAACCTATGCCCTGAACCTAGTTCTGGACTCCTCCACCCCAGGAAAAAGACTTTGCCTATTTATTCTATCCATTCCCCTCATGATTTTAAAAACCTCTATAAGGTCACCTCTCAGCCTCCGACGCTTCAGGGAAAACAGCCCCAGCCTGTTCAGCCTCTCCCTACAGATCAAATCCTCCAACACCGGCAACATCCTTGTAAATCTTTTCTAAACCCTTTCAGTTTCACAACATCTTTCTGATAGGAAGGAGACCAGAATTGCATGCATTATTCCAACAGTGGCCTAACCAGCTTCAACATGACCTCCCAACCCCTGTATTCAATACTCTGACCAATAAAGGAACGCATACCAAATGCCTTCTTCACTATCCTATCTATCTGTGACTCTACTTCCAAGGAGCTATGAACCTGCACTCCAAGGTCTCTTTGTTCAGCAACACTCCCAAGAACCTTACATTAAGTGTATAAGTCCTGCTAAGATTTGCTTTCCCAAAACGCAACACCTCGCATTTATCTAAATTAAACTCCATCTGCCACTCCTCAGCTCATTGGCCCATCTAATCAAGATCCCGTTGTAATCCGAGGTAACCTTCTTCACTGTCCACTACATCTCTAATTTTGGTGTCATCTGCAAACTTACTAACTATATCCCCAAGTTCATATCAAAATCATTTATATAAATGATGAAAAGTAGTGGACCCAGCACTAATCCTTGTGACACTCCACTGGTCACAGGCCTCCAGTCTGAAAAACAACCCACCACCACCACCCTCTGTCCTTTATCTTCAATCCAGTTCTGTATCCAAATGGCTAGTTCTCCCTGTATTCCATGAGATCTAACCTTGCTAACCAGTCTCTCATGGGGAACCTTGTTGAACGCCTTACTGAAGTCCATATAGATCTTTGAGAGAAAGTGAGGGCTGCAGATGCTGGAGATCAGAGCTGAAAATGTGTTGCTGGAAAAGCGCAGCAGGTCAGGCAGCATCCAAGGAACAGGAGAATCGATGTTTCGGGCACAAGCCCTTCTTCAGGAATGAGGAAAGTGTGTCCAGCAGGCCCTCCCCCAAGTCCCTCCTCCCTACCTTTTATCTTAGCCCCTCCCCCAAGTCCCTCCTCCCTACCTTTTATCTTAGCCTCCCCCAAGTCCCTCCTCCCTACCTTTTATCTTAGCCCCTCCCCAAGTCCCTCCTCCCTACCTTTTATCTTAGCCCTCCCCCAAATCCCTCCTCCCTACCTTTTATCTTAGCCCCTCCCCAAGTCCCTCCTCCCTACCTTTTATCTTAGCCCTCCCCCAAGTCCCTCCTCCCTACCTTTTACCTTAGCCTGCTGGACACACTTTCCTCATTCCTGAAGAAGGGCTTGTGCCCGTAACGTCGATTCTCCTGTTCCTTGGATGCTGCCTGACCTGCTGCGCTTTTCCAGCAACACATTTTCAGCTCTGAAGTCCATATAGGTCACCATCCAACGCTCTGCCCTCATCAATCCTCTTTGTTACTTTTTCAAAAAACTCAATCAATACCTTAAATAATGGTACCACGTTAGCCAACCACCTGTGACTATCGATGATACAAATATCTCAGCAATCACTTCCCTAGCTTCCCACAGAGTTCTAGGGTAGACCTGATAAGGACCTGGGGATTTATCCACCTTTATGCATTTCACTTCCAACACTTCCTCTTCTGTAATATTGACATTTTTCAATGTCACCATCTATTTTCCCACATTCTATATTTTCCATGTCTTTCTCCACTGTAAACACTGATACAAAAGACTCATTTAGTATCTCCCCCATCTCCTGCAACTCCACGCAAAGGCTGCCTTGCTGATCTTTGAGGGGCCCATTCACTCCCTAATTACCCTTTTGTCCTTAATGTATTTGTAAAAACCCTTTGGATTCTCCTTAACCCTATTTGCCAAAGCTATCTCATGTCCCCTTTTTGCCCTCATGATTTATCTCTTAAGTATACTCCTACTGCCTTTATACTCTTCTAAGGATTCACTCGATCTATCCTGTCTATACCTGACATACACTTCCTTCTTTGTCTTAACCAAACCTTCAATTTCTCTCGTCATCCAACATTCCCTACACGTATCAACTTTTCCTTTCACCCTAACAAGAATATACTGTCTCTGGACTTTTGTTATGTCATTTCTGAAGACTTCCCATTTTCCAGCCATCCCTTTACCTGCGAACATCTGCACCCAATCAGCATTTGAAAGTTCTTGCCTAATACTGTCAAAATTAACCTTCCTCCAATTTAGAACTTCAACTTTTAGATCTGGTCTATCCTTTTGTAAGGAGATTTGTAAGGAGATTTCAGCTATCTGTAAGAATAATAGGGTGGTTATGGTAGGATTCACTCTAAGGATTCACTCGATCTATCCTGTCTGTACCTGACATATGCTTCCTTCTTTTTCTTAACCAAACCTCAATTTCTTTAGTCATCCAGCATTCCCTATAGTTACCAGCCTTCCCTTTTACCCTGACAGGAATATACTTTCTCTGGATTCTTGTTATCTCATTACTGAAGGCTTCCCATTTCCAGCCGTCCCTTTACCTGCGAACATCAGCCTCCAATCAGCTTTTGAAAGTTCTTGCCTAATACCATCAAAATTGGCCTTTCTCCAATTTAGAACTTCAACTTTTAGATCTGGTCTATCCTTTTCCATCGCTATTTTAAAACTAATAGAATTATGGTCGCTGGCCCCAAAGTGCTCCCCCACTGACACTTCAGTCACCTGCCCTGCCTTATTTCCCAAGAGTAGGTCAAGTTTTGCATCTTCTCTAGTAGGTACATCCACGTACTGAATCAAAACATTTTCTTGTACACTCTTAACAAATTCCTCTCCATCTAAACCCTTAACACTATGACAGTCCCAGTCTATATTTGAAAAGTTAAAATCCTCTACCATAACCACCCTATTATTCTTACAGATAGCTGAAATCTCCTTACAAATTTGTTTCTCAATTTCCCTCTGACTATTAGGGGGTCTATAATACAATCCCAATAAGGTAATCATCCCTTTCTTATTTCTCAGTTCATCTGCCTTCCCTGTTAGGCCCCTTGCATTGAAATAAATGCAGTTTACTTTATCAGTCCTACCTTGTTCTCTGCTTTGTCCCTGCCTGCCCTGACTTTTTGACTCCCTTCTTTTCTCAAGTATACCAGTCTCAAATTGATCTCTTTCCTCAGTATCTCCCTGGGTCCCACTCCCCCCCACCTTACTAGCTTAAATCCTCCTGAGCTGCTTTAGCAAATCTTCCTGCCAGTATAATAGTCCTCTTCCAATTCAGAAGCAATCCATCCTTCTTGTACAGGTCATTCCTACCCCAAAAGAGATTCAATCATCCAAAAATGTGAATCCTTCTCCTGTACACCAGCGCCTCAGCCAAGCATTCTTCTGCTCTATCCTCCTATTCCTACTCTCACTTGCTCGTAGCACTGGGAATAATCCAGATATTACTACCCTCGAGGACCTCCTTTTTAAATTCCTGCCTAACTTTCTATGTTCTCCCTTCAGAATCTCATCCTTTTCACTTCCTATGTTGTTGGCACCAATGTGTATAATGACCTCCTGCTGGTCCCTCTCCCCTTTGAGAATATTATGCATCATCTCTGAGACATGCTTGATCCTGGCACCAGGGAAGCAACACACATTCTGATTTTTCACTGCTGACCGCAGAAACATCTGTCTGTACCCCGACTAGAGAGTCCCCCAACACAATCGCCACTTGGAACCCAATGTACCCCTCATTACATTAGAGCCAGTCTTGATACTTTGGTTTGCTTGTTTGATAGTCAAACTCCAATGTTTGTTTGTTTCCTTGATATGCTATTGTACAGAATCGAACTGCGTTTGTGACTATATATACACTTTTAATTAATAAAGTATACATTTTAAATAAAGAAAAATTAAGCCTGTGATCATTTGCACTTCAAATGAAATTACTTGCTTTGCAATTTATGTCAAGGCTACTTTCTCTTTGTTTTCGGTATCCAGACAGCCTGTCTGAAGGTTCTGTTAGTTTATTCAACTTTGATATTTATGTCGGAGCCAGGTCATTCACATTGTGTTGACTAGAGACAACATAAGATCAGTCTTAAGCCACGAACACACTCTCACAGGGTGAAAATCACTGGAGAACCATCTTCACAGCTAACAGCCAGAGACAGGTTCCCACCCTCCTCCCCATCAATTTATTTGGATTTAAACCAAATTCTCAAAGAACAATGAGCTAACACTGTATGCCACACAATCCTAATTGTTATAATTAAAGCAGCATTAGTTTTAGAGAAGAATAAAAAGTAATTGGATTGGTTGATGATGAGCACCATTGGGAAGCTGTATTAACAACTGCCTCTTAACAGAATGATCTACTTAAATTCTTATGGCATCGATCTGGATTATTCTGTTGAAAATGCAGTTCTTGGTACAATTGCTTAGTGCAGTGTCTGAAATAAAAATGTGTCAGTCGTGATGGTAATAAATTAGAGTATGCATTTATTAAAAGCTGAAATAATTTCAGCAAAGCATGATGTCTTTCAAAATAGCTTGTCTTGGATTAAAATCAATTACCTGACCTTTATGCCGTAATAGGAGTTAAATGGAGTGTAACTTGTCCGATTGAAAGAGAATTTTAAAACCTCATTAGTGAGACAGCAACTGAACAGACCAAGGTTTTTATTTCTTTGATGTTTGATATCATGATAATGAGTCATCAGACCCTAAAGGAAGGGGAGAATTTGGAGGCAATGGAACAGTGGGAGGAGCAAAATCATTCTACTCAACGTTTAGCAGCTGCAGCTGCAAGATGTTTGGGCTCCACTCTTGGTGGGTCCTTTGGTCAGTTTGATGCTGCGATGTGAAACCAAAGAGGGTGAACAAGAGAAATCCAAACCTGACTCAGCGGCAGCTGCAAGTGACCCAAAATGTGAAAGGATTCCTGTACATTTACCCTGGTCCGAAGTTCACTGGCTGCAAGTGTTCATTTTATTACTAATTCACTCAAGGGACATGAGTTGGCTGGGCCAGCATTCACTGCCCATCCCTAGTTACGTTTGAGAAGCTTCATTATTGAATCGCTGTGGTGTAGGTAAACCCGCAATGCCATTAAGGAGGGAGTTCTGGGATGATCTGAAGAAAAGTCACTGGACTCAAAACATTAATTCTGTTTTTCTCTCTCCTCGGAGGATGCCAGACCTCCTGAGTTTCTCCAGCATTTGCTGTTTTTGTCTCCGATTTCCAGTACCCACAGGACAGGTCGTTCTGTTATAATGCGCCTTTCGTCAACACAAATTCGCTGTGATGCAATTGATGAACTGGGGATGCTGTTTCTACAGCGTAAATTTTTAAAACATGTGTTGGCTGTGACGTGATTACAGCACCAACACTTTAGTGCTGTTTCAAAATCGTGATTTTTTTCTATCATGCAGGTTCTTGCAAGAACATAGTCATCGCGTTGTCGAAGAACTGACTGACTGTATTTCACTTCCATATGTTTCAAGATTTGGCCTATTATGTTTGATTGTACTCCAACCAATCTAAATGAAGGATTTTTAAAATGAACCTCCAAGCTCCTGGAAGGATAAAGTAATCTCTGAATTCACAGTAAAATTGGCTTCACAATTTTAGGACTTGGTTGATTCTTTCCTGACCATGTAATTCTCCTTAGATTGTATAGTTGCTCAGTTCTAACAGGCAGGATAGGAGAAGAAGCCCTGAAGACTATAAAGTACCGACTCAAATAAGGAGCCATTTGAACAGTGAACAGGCTTGAAGTCTGTAGTGTCACAGATAATAAGTTGCACTTGCATTTAAACAGAATGTTATATGTCAATCCATCTTACAATAGTTCACACAACTATAGTTTTTAAACACAGAGGCCATTATTATTTAGGAAAATGCTAGTATCATTCCACACAAGGAACAAATGGTAATGGAAGAAGTTACCAGCCTATGCAGAAACATGGAAAACAGCAGCAGGAATGGGCCATTCGGCCCCTCGAGGCTACTCCACCATTCAACCTGACTGATCATCAACTCCTGTTACGATTCCTGATGAAGGGCTTTTGTCCAAAACATCAATTTTTCCTGTTCTTCGGATGCTGTCTGACCTGCTGTGCTTTTCCAGCACCACTCTAATCTTGACTCTAATCTCCAGCATCTGCAGTACCCACTTCCGCCTACCTGATCAGCAAATCAGCACCCTGTTCCTATTTTCTCTCCATAGCCTTTGATATCTTTAATCCCAAGAACTGTATCTGCAACTTTCTTGAAAACATTTAATGATTTGGCCTCAGTTGCTCTCTATGGTAAGGAATTGCACACAATGCCCACTCTCCCGGTGAAGAAATCTCTCTTTATTTTGGTCCTACGTGGCTCACTTGGTACTGGTTCATTGGTCTTAAATGATTCATTGGTTCTGGACACCTTGCTGTTGGAAGCAGCGTTCCTTCATTTACCCTGTCTAGTTCTGTTGGAATTTTATAGGTTACCATGAGATTCCCCCTCATTGTTCTAAACTCCTGTGAATGTAGTCCTAACTGATACAGTCTCTCCTCACATGGAAACCCTGCCATCCAGGAATCAGTCGAGTAAATCTTTGGCTGCATTGCCTCCAGAATATCTTTCTTCAGAAAAGGTCACCAAAGCTACACACAATATTCCAAGTTTGTCTCACCAAGGCCCCAGAGTTTGCTGTAAGATATCCCTGCTCCTGTACCTGAATCCTCTCGCTATGCAAGCCAATATACCATTTGCCTTCTGCACTGCCTGCTGCACAGCTTACTTTCAGTAACTGGTGTACAGGTCTCATTGTGTCTCACCCTTTTCCAATCTATTGCTACTGTTAATAATCTGCCTTCTTGTTTTTGCTATCAAAGTGGATAGGCTCATGCTTAGCCATGTTATACTGCATCTGCCATGCATTTGCCCACTTATTCAACTTGTCCAAATTACACTGAAGCATCTCTGCACCCTCTTCACAATCCTCTTTCCCAATCACAAACTTGGACATTTGACATTTATCTCCCTCATTTAAGACATGAATATATAGTGTGACGAGCAAGGGTCCAAGCACTGATGTCTGCAGCACCCTGCTAGTCACTGCCTGCTCCTTGGAAAAAGACCTGCGTATTCCTACTATTTGTTTCCTAAAACCAGTTCTCTCTCTATGGCAGTTCAGCATCACCAAATCCCATATGCTTTAAATGCTCATGTTAATTTCTTATGAGGGACCTTATTGGAACGCTCCAGGAAGTCCAAGTAAACCACATCCACTGGCTTCCCCTTGTCAACTCTACTAGTTATATCCACAAAACATTCCAGTAGATCATGGTAGCATGATTTCCCTTTCATAAATCCATCCTGATTCTGTCCAATCTGTTTCTTTTTTCTATGCACTCTGCTCTTCCACCTTTAAAATGACTTCAGCATTTTTCCCACTACCAATGTCAGACTAAATAAAAACCGAAAGAACTGCAGATTCTACAAATCAGAAACAAAAACAGAAGTTGCTGGAAAACCTCAGCAGGTCTGGCAGCATCTATGAAGAGAAATCAAAGTTAATGTTTCAGGTCCGGAGTTCCGAGGAAGGGTCACCGGACCCAAATGTTAACATTGATTTTTCTTCACAGATGCTGTCAGACCTGTTGAGCTTTTCCAGCAACTTCTGTTTATGTTATGATGTCAGACTAACTGGTCTATAATTCCCTGTTTTCCCTCCACCACCTTTGTTAAATAATAAATATATGTTGGATGGTATTGGCTGAAGAATGTTGGTCAGTTGTGAGAAAATTCCGAACTGTCCATTTGCTATGGGATCTTTAAATTTAATTTAAATTAAAGAGAAAACAGACAGATCTTAACTGAACCTAAACACAAAACATATAACCACTGCAGTCAGACTCGTTATAGCACCAGGGTGTCAGTCAGGATTATACATACAACATACAGCTTTCTGACCCGAAGGCAAGAGGGTCAGCAATTAAACCAAAGTGACACAGAACAGAAGTAGCCTTGAGGAACACAGTATCAGAATAGAGCTGGCTACATGAAATGAATCAAATAAATTTACAACACAGAAGTAAAGAAGAAAATTTAAGCTGAATTAGATCCTCACTCAGAAACGGCACAAACAAGACACAAAGTCATAGAACAGATCTCCTTTCCAGCATAAACAAGAACTGCACCCAATTACAAGTCAAAACTTATTTAATTCTCTTGTCTATTTTGGAACTATGTTTTTAATATGATGGGAAGCAGGTCGAGTGGTATTTCAGGTAAGGTTGGTGTTCTGGGTAGGGCTTGTGTATCAGGTGGGGATGGTGCTCCAGGTATGATTTGTGATCCAGGTATGATTTGTGATCCAGGTAGGGATGGTGTTCCAGGGAGGAATGTTATTCTAAGTAGGAATCATGTTCCAGGTAGGGATGGTGTTCCAAATAGTGTTTGACCTTTTGTAAAGCAGAAATGGAACAAATAGAAGGGCCTTACCAGATCATTAACATATTGCTATTTGTGTGAATTTCTTGTTGCACAAATCTGAGACCGTGTTTCTACATTACAAAATGACAACATTTCAAAAGTAATTCATTGATTGTAAAGTGTTTTTGGATGTCCTGTGGGAAGGAAAGGTGTTTTATCAATCCAAGCTATTGTGTGGTGCATTGGCTCAGTGGTCAGCACTGATGCTACGCAGTGCTAGGGACCTGGGTTCAATTCCACCCTCAAGTGACTGTCTGTGTGGAGTTTGCATGTTCTCCTTGTGTCTGTGTGGATTTCCTCTAGATGTGCAGGTTTGATGGCTTGGAGATGCCAAACTGCCCCATAATGTCTTCGGGATCTGCAGGCTAATTGGGTTAGTTACAGTAAATGGTGGATGAGGGTGAGATGCTCTTTGGAGGCTCAGTATAAACATACTGGGCCAAATGGCTTCTATCTGTACTGTAGGGATTCTATGATTCTTTCTTGAAGCCAAGCATGGCAGATTCCCCCTGTGCACTATCTACAGTAGACTGCTGTTGTCAAAGTCTTGAATGAGATCCTCTGTGACTGTGTTAATGGTGCATTGTCCTTTCCTGTCTTCTTCAAAGTCTCTACAATGATTGATTCAATCAACTATATCACCCTCCTCTATTACCTTTCCTGTCTGCCTCACACAGTTTCCATTTACCTAAATGAATGTAATCAGCACAAACATAGTAGACTTCTTTTTATTACAAATGCCATTAGCTCTGGGGTTACTCAGGAATTTATCTTTGTTATCCTCCTCCATGATCTAAATGTTGTCTTGACTTAATCCTCTTGTGAACTTGTCCATCTTCCCTGTGTCAGCTCATTGCAGGATCAGTTATATTGTTCCAGTATAATTTACCCTTTTAACATTTAATTATTATTGCCAGGGACAAGTACAAGGTACTGAAAACCCATTCAAGTGAGTGAATATCTTAGACAATTGCTTTCATGTTAAAAAATACTGAATTGAGGATTTCCAGAGTTTAGGGCCAAACCATAACAGGTACTCTTTACACCTAATTAGTTAACTTGTCCAGAGTTTAGCAAAAAGCTTGTTTTTTCTGATTGTAAGACTTTCATTTTAATGGTATATTGTTGACTTCATAGTTGGAAAACTCTTCCCTGCACTTGTGAGTCAGTGCTAAATGCATCTGATAGTGTGATTGAGTCACACAGAATGGGAATGTCTATCATCCGACTCATAGACTGGTGTGAGCTAAATTTCAGAGATGATGATATAAGTCTTTACAATTGGCTTCAGCTTGGCAGCTGAAAATTCAACACAGCTACTCCTATTCAGTTAAAGCCCTGCTGAAATGTCTCCTTGAGAGAGGGGAGAGTGAACCTTAACTACACCATTCCTTCCTGCTCCCCCATAAGTAGGATGCTAACGTTGACAATCGAATTTCATGTGTGAAATTTAGATCTGGTACCAAAGGACCCCTCATTGCACATGTATTTAAAGTCTGGTAAATATGACTCCAGGGCAGCCTAGTGAAAACAGTTAATTTAGAAACATATAAGGGCATACTGATTATCGAGCCATAGAGGTCTACAGCAATAAACAGAGGTCCTTTGGCCCATCAATTCTACACTGGTCAAAATAAACCATCTAACGGTTCTAATCCCATTTTTCAGCCATGGCTTTAGCTTTGCAAATGCATGTTGGGCTGGCACAGTGTCTCAGTGGTTAGCACTGCTGCCTCTCAGCACCAGGGGAAAGTGAGGTCTGCAGATGCTGGAGATCAGAGCTGGAAATGTGTTGCTGGAAAAGCGCAGCAGGTGAGGCAGCATCTAGGGAACAGGAGAATCGACGTTTCGGGCATAAGCCCTTCTTCAGGAATGGGGAAAGTTTGTCCAGCCGGCTAAGATAAAAGGTAGGGAGGAGGGACTTGGGACATTTCCGACGCCCCTCTCCCAAGTCCCTCCTCCCTACCTTTTATCTTAGCCTGCTGGACAAACTTTCCCCATTCCTGAAGAAGGGCTTATGCCCGAAACGTCGATTCTCCTGTTCCCTAGATGCTGCCTGACCTGCTGCGCTTTTCCAGCAACACATTCTCAGCACCAGGGACCAGGTTCGATTCCAGCCTCAGGTGACTGTCTGTGTGGAGCTTGCACGTTCTCCCCATGTCTGTGTGGGTTTCCTCTGGGTGCTCCAGTTTTCTCCCACAATCCAAAGATGTGCAGGTTTGGTGAATTGGCCATGCTAAATTGCCCATAGTGCTCAGGGACGGGTAGGTTAGGTTAGTCAGGAGTAAATGCAGAGTAATGTATTTGGGTGTAATATTCTCTGGAGAGTCGGTATGGACTTGTTGAACTGAAGGGCCTGTTTCCACACTGTAGGGACTCTAATTCTAACATCGAAATACTTCTTCAATATTACAAGAGTTGCTGCCTCCTGCACCTTTACAAGCAGTGAGCTCCGGATTCTGGGTGAAAACACTTTTCCTCACATCTTCTGTAAACCTCCAGCCTCTTACCTTTAACCTGTGTCCTCACCTGATCAATGATTCTTCCAGCAAGGGGAAATGTTCCTTCCTGTCTACCCTTATAATTTCACACATCCAATCATGCCCCCTCACAGATTCCTATGTTCCAAAGTAAATAGCCCCATCCTATCCAATTGCTCTTCATAACTAAAACTCACCCATCCAGTCAACATCCTGGTAAACCTTCTCTACACCCTTTCCAGTGCAATTACATTCATCCCACAATGTGGATTCCTGAGCTGTGAGACTGTCTGTGAGCTAATCAATGTTTTATACAGTTCCAGCAGAACCTCTCTGCTCGAAGCACTATTTTTCTGCAAATAAAGGCAAATATACCAGATGTCTTCTTCACCACATTATCTAGCCGTCCTGCTATCTTAAGGGATGGTGGGCATGCACAACATGGTGCCTCTACTCCTTGGATAAAGATAGTTTCCTCAAGAATGCATTAAGATAGACAAAACAGTCACCTCCAGTTATGGTATCTTATGAGTTTTGTAAAGGCTCCTGTCTCCAACGCACTGACCAGTGAAATGGCACAAATCATAGAAACCCCACATTTTTGAAGCAGGCCATTCAACCCATCGGATCCACACTGGTCTTCCGAAGAGCATCCCACCCAGAACGATCCCTTTACCTGTCCCTGTAAACCTGCATTTCCCATGGCTAACCCACCTGTCAGTGGAAGTGGTAGAGATGGTTACAATTACAACATTTAAAAGGCATCTGGATGGATATAGGAATAGGAAAGGTTTAGCAGGATATGGGCCAACTACTGGCAAATGGAACTAAATTAATATCTGGTTGACACGGGTGAGTTGGACCGAAGCGTCTGTTACCATGGTGTACATCTTTATGACTCTACCATCTTAGATACGAAAACCAAAACGATCATGTCAAACAAAAACCAGAATGTTTTATAAAAGCAGAAGTACAAAACAAGACAGAACAGGGGAAGCATCCAGATCAAACAGTTTTATCCCCGTGAGACTATCTTATCTCAGTAAGTGAGCCTCCCTCCCCAAAGTCTCGGGTCCTTGGAACTTGATTCCACTGCCATCACAGGCCTGCAAGACTTGGTGTCCTTACCTAAGAAAAGTTATACTTGACGTAGATGGAGTGCAGTGATTCCAAATTGATTCCTGGGATGGCAGATTTGTGACATGAGGAGAGATTGGATAGCCCAGGTATGTGCTCACTGGTGTTGGGAAGAATGAGAGGAGATCTCATTGAAACATATAATATTTTGAGAGGACTGGAAGCAGAGTAGATGTTTTCCCTGTCTGGGATGTCCAGACAAGGAGTCACAGTCTGAGAATATAGGATAGGCTACTAGGGATGGGGAGAAATGTCTTCACTCAGAGGGTGGTGAATTGTGGAACTCTAGACCCAAAACAGTTGTGGAGACCAAGTTAACAAATACATTTAAGAAAGGAATAGATTTTTAGAGACTGATGGTGTCAAATGATATGGTGAGACAATAAGAGTATGGCAATGTCAGAGGGAATCAGCCATGAACATGATGGAGATGTTGAACAGTACATCAGGCTTGATGGATGAAAGGCCTACTGCTGTTACTATTTTATATGTTCTAAGAAACATTGTTACCATCAAAGTGGCTGATTTGGATAGCAGTGAGTTTGGTGGTCAGATGGCCATTTGCAGATTTTCGGTTCAGTGGTTAGCTGAAAGGAATTCATCCCATTTCCTTCAAGAGTGGCTTTGTGCTGATGATCAGCAAATACAGAGAGAGACTTTATTTACTTTTGGCTGTACAGGTAATGATGTCTTGTAGTAGTTCTTGGCTGTTTCCTTTCACAGCACACTTTAGCACAGCTGAATCAGAACTACAAGCTTGCTAGCACTCTGGTCATACAGAGTCTAACGATTGCAGTTGGTTTTTAACCCCCTCTCTTTTGCATTCCCAGAAAGATAAAACACAAACATGTCTTTTACCCAGAACTACCTTTCTTTGAACTCATATCATGTTTGCAGCCTGGGAAACAGCCCACAGGAGATCATGATAGCCATCTCTCCCTTTGAAGTGTTACCGTGTGAAATTCCATTGCCAGTCTTTAGGTGCAACATTCCAGGATTCCTCTTAAGTCCCAGTGTGAGCCACCCAGGGATTTTAGACAATCACTGAATTAACATTTCTAGCCATCTTCTAGCTTCTTTTAAACAAACAAATGTGGTACTTAACAGTTAAATAAATCTGTAACTAATTTGGTGTTATAATCCATTGCCATTACAATATCAGAATAAACAGTAGCCCAATCTTTATAGTATATGTTACACAAGCTAACAAATCAAGTACTACAAAGCACATCAGTGTTAGAAATCCAGAGGCCTTTATAAATAGTCTAGAGAAAAAAAAATCTCACCACGGAATTTGAAACATTTTGAGTTAATTGTGGGGTGACTTGTTTGAAATATATAAGATCCTGAATGGTTTCAATAAGATGGAGGTGCAAATGATGTTTTCCCTTGTGCATGAGTTTGGAACCAAGTGTGGTTCACATTGAGACCGAAGAGAAATCCTGCATGTGAAGGCTGGCAATAGAATTTCACACAGTAACACTTCAAAGGGAGAGATGGCTATCATGATCTCCTGTGGGCTATGTCCCAGACTGTAGGCATGTTATGAGTTCAAAGAAAGGTAGTTCTGGGTGAAAGGCATGTTTGTGTTTTATCTTTCTAGGAACATAAAGGGGATTAAAATCTGACTTGCAATCATTAGTTTAAAAATTAGAGACCCTAGGTCAAAAAGTGTGGTGCTGGAAAAACACAGCCGTCAGCATCCGAGGAGGAGAGTCAATGTTTCAAGCATAAGCTCTTCATCAGGAATGTGGGGGGGTTGGGCCCAAGGGGGCTGAGAGATAAATAAGATGGGGGTGTGGGGCCGGGATGAAGGAAGCTGGGAATGCGATAGGTAGATGAAAGTGTGATGGTGATCGGTCGGAGTGAAGGATGGAGCGGATAGGTGGGAAGGAAGATGGACAAATAGGACATTTCAAGAAGGCAGTGCTGAGTTGGAAGGTTGTATCTGGGATAAGGTGGGTGGTGGAGAGATGAGGAAACTGGTGAAATCAACATCGATCCCGCTCTTCCTCTAGGTGTTGGGTGGTTAGAATTTGGCGGCGGAGGAGGCCCAGGACTTGCATGTCCTTGGCAGAATGGGAGGGAGAGTGGAAGTGTTCGGCCACTGGGCAATGGGGTTGTTTAGTGTGTGTGTCCCAGAGATGTTCTCTGAAATGTTCTGGAAGTTGGCGTCCTGTCTCCCCAATGTAGAGGAAACCACATTGAGAGCAACGGACACAGTAGATGAGGTGTTTGGATGTGTAGGTATATCTCTGTTGGATGTGGAAGGATTCTTTGAGGGTTTGGATGAGGGTGAGGGGTGAGGTGTGGGCACAAGTTTTACATCTCTTATGGTGGCAAGGGAAGGTGCCAGGAGTGGAGGATGAGTTGGTGGCGGACGTGAACCTAACAAGGGAGTCGCAAAGGGAATGGTGACTGCGAAACGCAGATAGGGGTGGGGAGGGAAATATATTTTTGGTGATAGGGTCTGTTTGTAGGTGGCGGAAAAGGCGGAGGATAATGTGATGTATCCAGAGGCTGGTGGGGTGGAAGCTGAGGATGAGGGGCGTTCTGTCCTTGTTGTGATTGGATGAGTGGGGTTCAAGGGCAGAGGTGCAGGAAGTGGAGGAAATGCGCTGGAGAGTATCATTGACCACGTGGGAAGGGAAATTGCGGCCCTTGAAGAAGGAGGCCATCTGGGATGTTCTAAGGTGGAAATTCTCCTGGAGCAGATGTGGCGGAGGTGGAGGAATTGGGAGTAAGGGATAGCATTTCTACAGGAGAGTGGGGTGGGAGGAGTTGTAGTCCAGATGGCTGTGGGAGTCAGTGGGTTTGAAATAGATGTCCGTGTTGAGTTGGTTGCAGGAAATGGAGATGGAGAGATCCAGGAAGGGGAGGGAGGTGTCCAAGATGACCCAGTTAAAAGGATCATCTCTATGAGAAACAGAAGAGAACTTGGTTTTACTCTTAGATGATTAATTGACTTCGGAACTCTCTGGTTTAGTCGGCAGTGGAGGCGGGATCATTGAATATTTTGAAGGTGAGGGTTGATTCATTATGAAAATGTGTTGCTGGAAAAGCGCAGCAGGTCAGGCAGCATCCAGGGAACAGGAGAATCGACGTTCTGGGCATAAGCCCTTCTTCAGGAAAGAAGAAGGGCTTATGCCCGAAACGTCGATTCTCCTGTTCCCTGGATGCTGCCTGACCTGCTGCGCTTTTCCAGCAACACATTTTCAGCTCTGATCTCCAGCATCTGCAGTCCTCACTTTCTCCTCATTGATTCATTATGGTCAGGGGAATCAAAGGTCGTCAGGTTTAGATGGGAATGTGGAACTCGAAACACAAACAGATGAACCACGATCTTATTGAATGACGGAGCAGGCTTGAGGGGCGGAATGCCCTATCTCTGTTTCTAATTTGTATGTTGATATTTTGTTTTTTGTTAAAAAGTTAAATAAGGAAATAGGACTATAAGGGTCACAAAAAAATTACAACTGTTTCATGACTGGTCTAGAAAGGAATACAGAACTGGCTCAAAGGTAGAAGACAGAGGGTGGTGGTGGAGGGTTGTTTTTCAGACTGGAGGCCTATGACCAGTGGAGTGCCACAAGGATCGGTGCTGGGTCCTCTACTTTTTGTCATTTACATAAATGATTTGGATGCGAGCATAAGAGGTACAGTTAGTAAGTTTGCAGATGACACCAAAATTGGAGGTATACTGGACAGCGAAGAAGGTTACCTCAGATTACAACAGGATCTTGACCAGATGGGCCAATGGGCAGAGAAGTGGCAGATGGAGTTTAATTCAGATAAATGCGAAGTGCTGCATTTAAGCAAATCTTAGCAGGACTTATACACTTAATGGTAAGGTCCTAGGGAATGTTGCTGAACAAAGAGACCTTGGAGTGCAGGTTTATAGCTCCTTGAAAGTGGAGTCGAAGGTAGATAGGACAGTGAAAAAGACGTTTGGTATGCTTCCCTTTATTAGTTAGAGTATTGAGTATAGGAGTTGGGAGGTCATGTTGCGGCTGGACACGACATTGGTTAGCCACTGTCAGAATATTGTGTGCAATTCTGGTCTCCTTCTTATCGGAAAGATGTTGTGAAACTTGAAAGGGTTCAGAAAAGATTTACAAGGATGTTGCCAGGGTTGGAGGATTTGATCTATAGGGAGAGGCTGAACATGCTGGGGCTGTTTTTCCTGGAGCGTCGGAGGCTGAGTGGTGACCTTATCGAGGTTTAGAAATCATGAGGGGCATAGATAGGGTAAATAGGCAAAATCTTTTCCCTGGGGTGGGGGAATCCAGAACTAGAGGGCATAGGTTTAGGGTGAGAGGGGAAAGATATAAAAGAGACCTATGGGGCAACTTTTTCACACAGAGGGTGGTGCGTGTATGGAATGAGTTGCCAGAGGGTGTGGTGGAGGCTGGTACAATTGCAACATTTAAGAGGCATTTGGATGGGTATATGAATAGGAAGGATTTGGAGGGATATGGGCCGGGTGCTGGCAGGTGGGACTAGATTGGGTTGGGATATTTGGTCGGCATGGACGGGTTGGACCGAAGGGTCTGCTTCCATGCTGTACATCTCTATGACTCTATATGTGTTCAATATGTGACTCCAGTCCAACACCAATCTGCTTAATGTTGGAGCAAATTACCACAGATGCTGGAATCTGTACTGAAGACAACAAATGCTGGAGATCCCAGCGGGTCAGGCAGCATCCATGGAGAGAGAGCAAGCTGACTTTTCGAGTCTCAATGATTTACATTTGTCCCTGACTCACCTTTCCCCTTCTCCATCTGTCCCTCTCTGTTTCTATCTCTCTTTGTAAACCCATCTACCTTTTCCTCTACCTTTTACATCAGCTCTAATGAAGAGACATCTGGAGCTTTGGTCTATTAGCCCAGTGACATTGCCGTTTCTGGAAAATCTGGAATTAAGAGTCTAATGATGCCCATGAAACCATTGTTGATTGTTGGAGACACCCATCTGGTTCATTTTTTGGGAAGGAAATTGCCCTGGATGACCTGGTCTGTTCTACATGTGATTGGATCCACAGCAATGTGGTTGACTCTTAACTGCCCTCTGGGAATCTACAGATGGGCAATAAATACTAGCCTAGCCAGCAATACCCTCAGCCCCTCCCTTAATAAAATTCTGCCTCCTTCATCATCCCACCTCCTACAGGACACGGCAAAACAAATTGACACCAGCACATGACTGAGATGCCTCCATGGACATTTTCTAGACTCTACCTGATAAATGAGAAATAATTGAGGAACAACTGCATCACCAGCTGGTGCAGTGAAGCCTTGCTTGCAGTCAGAAATTGCCAACAGTTAGTGCTGATGCTAACAGTAACCAGTAATGCCAATGGCATTTGTGTTGCTGCTGGCGCTACTGATTACATCAATTCACATCATCATTGGGAAGCAGTCAAAAGGTCAATAAAGCTATTTTGTAAATGAAAGGTTGTTTATCCTGAACCAGGATTCCATGCAAAAATTCAATAGCAACCTAATAAGACCAGAAAATGTGCCTGTCTTTCAAAAGGTTTTCTCTTGTCTGCTGAGGAACACGTCAACAACAAAAATGTGTATTTACGTATTACCTTTGACATGGTGAAACTTCCTGAGGTGCTGCACAGGAGCATTCATAAACAAAATACAAACTGAAAAAATATATGGTTTCTGGAGAGTGTGTGGCTAATTGTGCAGATATTTTTTATTCAACCTGATACAAATGTTCTGGCACAGTTCTGGAAGCAGGTGGGACTTGCACCTAGTCTCTTCATTCAATGGTAAGGACATTACCACTGCATCACAAAGGCCTTATTGATTAAATCTTTTTTAAAAAAATTAACACTTTTTTCCATCTAACCTGTTCAAAGATGTTACTACACATCTCTGGAGCAGGTGCGACATGACCCCAGGCCTCCCAGTCCAAAGGTAGGGATACTACTGATTCACCACAAGAGAGCGTGATTAACTAGGTGATCATCTTGTGTTAACTGTGGTCAGGTGGTGGTGGTGGGATTAATTGACACACCCTTGTGAGGGCTGTTGTGGTGCAATGGAAGTGCCCCAGACTCTGAGCTAGGAGGTCTATGTACAAGTCCTACCTTCTCATAATATCTCTGAACAGGTCAAAAGTCACAGAACACCAAGTAATAGTCCAATAGACTTCACCTGATGAAGGAGCAGCACTCTGAAAGCTTATGATTTCAAATAAACCTGTTGGACTATAACCTGGTGTCATATGACTTTGGACCTTATCCACCCAGTCTAACACCGGCACCTCCACATCAGGTTGATTAGATAATAAGTGGTGCTCCCGTAAACAGAAGCAGATTGACACTGTGAACGCTAGATTTGGAGGAATATGTTTATCAAGCGTATCTCTGCAAAATAAAACCTTATAAATGTGCCAGGAATAGGTTCCCTTTTCATCCTTCATTGCCTGACATCTTGAATAGATCACAACTATCAGCGCAAGGCAGGAAGAAGAATCAGCATGAAACATTACATGGAGATAAATACTTAGCTTTCAAACTAGAATGTATCGTATTGACTGCCTGCTGTAATCCTCACTGACTCCATCTACACATCTTGCTGTCTTGTAAGGGCAGCTAACATCATCCCAGTCCACACATTGGTTATAATCTCTTCCAACCTGTTCCATTTGGGAGCATATACAAAAGCTTAGACACACGTACCAACAGATTCAGCAACAGCTTCTTCCCCACTGTTATCCAACTTTCAAATAGACCTCTCCAATTTTAAATTTAATGTTGATCTTGCTCTTTGAGATCCTTCTCTGTAACCGTAACATTATATTCCTTGCTCTGTTCTATTATCCTAATGCACTTTTTTGGTATGAAGTTAAAAAAATCACACACCACAACAGGTTTATTTGGAAGCACTAGCTTTCAGAGCGCTGCTCCTTTATGAGGTGTGTGGTATGATCTGCCTGTACTGCACACAAAAGCCAGGTACATGTGACAATAAATCAAATCAAATCAAATCAAAATCATCTGATATTTATCTCCAGCGGAAATAGGATACCATTTGTTTCACAGCATCTCCATAGATAAACATCTACCCCAGAGACGTAATCAAATAATCACTAGGACAACACAAATATAGGCTTTTGGCATCTTGAATGCTAGTACTTTTTCAGTGGAAATTCCTTTAAATGTTTCAGGAAGAAACCTTTGAATTTAATCCTTTAAACTCAGTCAATCTAGGGGATTATTGGGATGAGGAATGGAGACTCATTCTACTGTCAGCTCTGCCATTCTGACAATAGCAGGATTTTTTTATTAGTTCAGACCAAGCACACAGCCATAGAAACTAAACTTTAAACTACAAAGGTTCAAGATTAGGGTCACTCTACTTCAATAAACTGATTGAATCAGGGAGATGGAGAGAGTAATTCTGTTGGCAGCTGTGATCCAGAGTGTTTTAGTTCAATAATGTATTACTGAAATGGATGGCATTGACAAAGTAAAAACTGTGGACCTGGCAAATTGCTGCTAATTGTTTAAAATTGATGCAAATCAATCTGATGCCTCAGTGGGTATATGCTTTGCTCCATGTGTCTTATCTAGCTACAGAGACCAGGAAAGCCCCAGCTTTGAGTGGGAGAAAAGCCAATCGTATTAGTTGTTTCAAAATGGTGTTGAGAAACTTGGAACTTTCAGAACTACAAGCGATGTGTGGTGGCTGAATCAGGGAACGTGGAGTTGAGTCCGCCAAATGGAAGATATTGACTGTCATCTGATTGAATGGCAGAAGAGACTTGCAAGGCTGATTGGCCTCCTGCTGTTCCTATAATCTCAAGAATGTCTGTGGTAAGGAATTGTTACTTCAGTCAACCATCCACAAATTAAGGGAAAATTGAGGTTACCCACTGGCACCTAAGGCAGTGGTCATTCTTTATGTGTGAGCAAGAGGCTGAGTGCCGGTAGGCATTAAATATGACAAATATCATTGCAATGGTATCAAGTCAGTTTGGCCATGGTTGTGTCCACAAGACCATCCAAGATGCCTTATGTACATTTGCTGCCATCAATCTTTCTTATTGGTATTTGTCTAAGTTGACAATATCAAGTAAGGAAGGATGCCCACAACGGGACTTCAGCAGAAGGCAGGCTTGGCCTTGATAAGCAGAATAGGTTTATTGCTGTTTATTATTGTACTTCATAGCTAGTTACATTATAGCTGAGTTACGTGTGAATGTTTTGTGAGATAAGAGAGCCATTTTGAAAAATAATTACTGTTAGCTACATTGAACTTAGCACCAGAACAACAAAAAAACACTGGTTACAAACACACTGGTTGGGTTGTCTCAGGAATAGTCCTTAATATCTTGGTGGGCAAAGCTTATTGCGTGATGTCAGTTAACCCTTTAAGTTACTAGCTATCTTATAAAACAGTAGGCTACTCTGTAAAGGGTAACATTGTTGAGTTGATAATCCACAGAAATGTCTTTGGAAGGGTAGTTGGACAAATACGATGCTGGGTACTGACTACTTAGGCAATTAGAGCAGTGAATGAATAGAAATAGTTCTTAAAAATAAATTGTTAGAATTTAACTTTGACCCTATTTACAGAATATCGCACTTATTGTTATTTAGCTCAACAATTGTCACGTTCATGTTATGAATTGCTACCGTAATAAGCATGCCATGGAGTGAACAAACTTCAGTGTGAATGTGGTGCTGAATGTCCTTGTCACACCAGTGTGACCTGTCAATGAGCATGTTCCCTTGGTTGTTCTGTGATAGGCAAAGTACAGACTGTCCTCAGTGATCCACAGATTGCAAAACCCAAATCAAAAATATCCACTGGTGATGAGATTCCATGATTTGACAGCATTATAGAGTCATAGAGATGTACAGCATGGAAACAGACCCTTCGGTCCAACTTGTCCATGCCAACCAGATATCCCAACCCAATCTAGTCCTACTTGCCAGCACCCGGCCCATATCCCTCCAAACCCTTCCTATTCAAATACCCATCCAGATGCCTTTTGAATGTTGCAATTGTACTAGCCTCCACCACTTCCTCTGGCAGCTCATTCCATACCACTCTCTGCGTGAAAACGTTGCCCCATAGGTCTCTTTTATATCTTTCCCCTTAAACCTATGCCCTCTAGTTCTAGACTTCCCCACCCAGGGAAAAGACTTTGTCTTTTATCCTATCCATGCCCCTCATGATTTTGTAAACCTCTATAAGGTCATCACTCAGCCTCCGATGCTCCAGGGAAAACAGACCCAGTCTGTTCAGCCTCTCCCTATAGCTCAAATCCTCCAATCCTGGCAACATCCTTGTAAATCTTTTCTGAACCCTTTCAAGTTTCACAACATCTTTCTGATCGGAAGGAGACCAGAATTGCACACAATATTCCAACAGTGGCCTAACCAGCGTCCTGTACAGCCGCAACATGACCTCCCAACCCCTGTACCTCAATACTCTGACCAATAAATGAAAGCATACCAAACGCTTTCTTCACTATCCTTTCTACCTTCGATTCCACTTTCAAGGAGCTATGAACCTGCACTCCAAGGTCTCTTTGTTCAGCAACACTCCCTAGGACCTTACCATTAAGTGTATAAGGCTGAACAATTCTAAATACCCAAAGAGTTACTCCAGTAACCAATTTGAGATAATCAGTTGAGCTTATAACATGGTTCATTTTTGTTCAAAATGACATAAGTTCACATATAGGGATCTGATCTTCTAAAACAAAAGATTATGTTCACGCCTTTTGCCTTTTATGATACCTGGGAGCTTTGAGGGATGTAGGTGACTGCCAATTTCAGTTGACTCACCAATCAGCAGCACCCTTTTGGCATTCTTGCATTTGTCCAGATGAGTTCCTGAATAAAAGCACCAGCTGCATATCTTTTTTCTGTAATATTTTCCTGGCTGAAGTCCCTCATATTCTGTGTCATTGCTGTTGACTGCATGAACTCTCAATTTCTATTAGAAAAGCTAATGAAAAAGGCAGAGAACTAACTGTATAGAATACTCTAAAGTTATGAAGAGGTTTGATAGAGTAGATACAGAAAAATGTTTTTACTTCTGGATGAATCCAAAACTATGGCCATAAATAAAACCCAATACTGATAGTAAGGATTCAGTTGATATCCATTTATCCAGGGAGTGATGAGAATCATATAGCATGCATTTTCTAAACAATCTATTTGACATTAGTATTTACTGTGGAGAAAGATATGGAAGCTAGACAACTTGGGGAAATAAGTAGAGATATCTTGAAAAAATGTCTATATTACAGAACAAAGAACAAAGAAAATTTACAGCCCAGGAACAGGCCTGAGCCATTCCAAATCTACTGTCTAATTCCTAAGCATCTATATCCCTCTGCTCCCACCTACTCATGCATCTGTCCAGACACATCTTAAATGAATCTACTGTGCCTGCCTCTACTACCTCTGCTGGCAACACAGTCCAGGCACCTACCACCCTCTGTGTAAAATACCTGCCACATGTATCCCCCCTAAACATTTCACCTCTCACCTTGAAAGTGTGACCTCTCATTATTGAATCCTTCACCCTGGGAAAAAGCTCATCGCTATCTACCCTGTCTATACCCTTCATGATTTTGTAGACCTCAATTAGGTCACCCCTCAATCTCCTTTTTTCTAATGAAAACAAACCTAACCTACTCAACCTCTCTTCATAGCTAGCACCTTCCATTCCATGCAACATCCTCGTAAACCTTCTCTGCACCCTCTCCAAAGCATTCACCTCCTTTTTGTAATGTGGCAACCAAAACGGTACACAGTATTCTAAGTGCGGCTGAACCAATGTCGTGTGTAATTTTAACATGATCTGCCAGGTCTTATACTCAATACTCCGTCTGATGAAGGCAAGCATAGCATATGTCTTCTTGACCACCTGTGCAGCAACCTTCAAGTACAAAGGACCTGAACTCCCGGATCTCTCTGCTCATCAACTTTTCCCAAGGCTCTTTTGTTTAATTCGCTTTAGAATTAGACTTCCCAAAATGCATCACCTCGCATTTACCTGGATTGAACTCCATCTACCACTTCTCTGCCCAGCTCTCCAGTCTATCTATATTCTCCTGTATTCTTTGACAGTCCCTTATGCTTTCTGCTACCCTACCAATCTTCACGTCATCTGCAAACTTGCTGATCATACCAACAGTGCCCTCTTCCAGATCATTTATGTATATCACAAACAACAGTGGCCCAACACTGACCCCTGTAGATCACCACTGGTGACCTTTCTCCATTTCAAGAAGCTTCCTTCAACTACTACTCTCTGCCTTCTGTTGCTCAACCAGTTCTTTATCCACCTAGCTAGAACACCCTGCACACCATGTGACTTCACTTTCCCTATTAGTTTACCACGGGGAACCTTATCAAATGCCTTACTAAAGTCCATGTATACGACATCTACAGCACTTCCTTCATCTATCAACTTGGTCAATTCCTCAAAGAACTCTATTAGATAATAGACAATAGGTGCAGGAGTAGGCCTTTCTGCCCTTCGAGCCTGGTAAGGCATGATATCCCCACACAAAACCATGTTGCCTATCACTGATAAGCCCATTCTTTTCTAAATATGAATAGATTTTATCCCTCAGTACCTTCTCCAGCAACTTTCCCACCACTGACGTCAGGCTCACTGGTCTGTAGTTACTCGGAATATCTCTACTACGCTTCTTATCCATGGGGACAACATGAACAACTCTCCAGTCCTCTGGCATCTCATCTGTGTTTAAGGGTGCAACAAAAATATCTGTCAGGGCCCCAACTAATTCCTCGCTCACCACCCTCACCAAATTAGGATAGATCCCATCCTGATGAAGGGCTTTTGCCCGAAACGTCGATTTTGCTGCTTGTCGGATGCTGCCTGAATTGCTGTGCTCTTCCAGCACCACTGATCCTAGATCCCATCCGGACCTGGGGATTTGTCCACCTTAATAACTTCTAACCTACCCAACACATCTTCCTTACTTATGTCAACATGAGTCAGAGTTATCAAACTTCTATCTCTAATCTCAACATTCATCATGTCCCTCTCCTCATTGAACACTGATGTGGAGAAGTGGAGGTGTTGGACACCTTAAAACAGATAAAGGTAAATAGATCACTAGGACCTGATCAGGTATACCAGAACTTTGTGGGAAGCAATGGAAGAGATTGTTGCACCCCTTGCTGAGATATTTGTATCATCAATAGCCATGGGTGAGGAGGCGGAAGACTAGAGGTTGGCTAATGTGGCTATTTAAGAAAAGTGGTAAGGAAAAGGAAGGGAACTAAAGACTGGTGAGCCTGACATCATTGGTGGGTAAGTTGTTGGAGGGGATTCTGCATTTAGGAAAGTAACGATTGATTGGGAAAAGTCAACATGGCTTTGAGCCTGGGAAATCAAGTTTCACTAACTTGATTGAGGTTTTTAAAGAAGTGACAAAGAAAATTAATGAAGGCAGAGGGGTAGATGTTGTCCACATGGACTTCATTAAAGTGTTCGACAATGTTCCACATGATAGATTGCTTAGCAAGGTTAGATTATGTGGAATCCATTGGGAGCTAGTCAGTTGGATTCAAAATTGCCTTGAAGGTATGAGACAGAAGGTAATGGTGGAGGGTTGTTTTTGCACTGGAGGCCTGTGACCACTGGGATCAGTGCTGGGTCCATTTCTTTTGAGCATTGATATAAATGATTTGGACGTGAATATAGCATGTACAATTAGTAAGTTTGCAGATAGCATCAATTTGGTGACATAGTGGACAGTGAAGAAGGTTATCTCAGATTACAACAGGACTTTGATCTATTGGGCCAGTTGGTCAAGGAAAGACAAATGGAGTTTAATTTAGATAAATGTGAGGTGCTGTATTTTGGTAAGGCAAACCAAGGCAACACTTATACACTTAATGATGGGGCCCTGGGGAGTGTTGCCAAACTTAGAAGTATAGGTGCATAGTTCCTTGAAACTGTAGACAGGGTAGACAAGGTGGTGAAGAAGGTTTTTGGCATGCTTGCTTTCAATGGTCAATGCATTGAGTATGGGAGTTGAGAGGTCATCCTGTGGCTGTACAGGATATTGGTGAGGCCAGCTTTAGAATGCCAACTTCACTTTTGGTCTCCCTGCTATCAGAAGAATGTTGTTAAACTTGAAAGAGTTCAGAAAAAATTTACAAGAAAGTCCTTGAAGTTGGAGAGCTTGAGCAATAGAGGGAGGCTGAATAGGCTGGGAATGTTTTCCCTGGAGCATCAAAGGCTGAGGGGTGACCTTATAGAGATTTATAAAATCATGAGGGACATGGATAGGATAAATAGTCAAGGTCTTTTTCTCAGGTTAGGGGAGTCCAAAACTAGAGGGTGTAGGTTCAAGCTGAGAGGGGGTACAATTACAGGATTTAAGAGGCATCTGGATGGCTACATGAATAAGAAGTATATAGAGAAGATAAGGGCAAAATGCCGGCAAATAGAATTATATCATTTTAGGATATCTGGTCAGCAAAAATGAGTTGAACTGAAAGGTCTATCTCTGTGCTGTACAACTCCATGACTCTATGCTCAGTTATGTTATGACACCCGTTTGGAGCAGGTGGTACTTGAACCTAAGCCCAGAAGTAGGGGCATTACCCACTGTACCACATGACAATATTGCTCGGCTACTCCTTGGAATAGGTGAAGTGAATAACCTTTTTGCAGTTAAAGGAAAGCTAAATAACAACGTGTTGTTAAGACCGCACTGGGCCTTGTCCCCAGTCCACACCAGACCTTGCCCCCAGTCCACATCGGGCCTTGCCCCCAGACTACACTGGGCCTTGCCCCGAGACCACATCAGGCCTAGCCTCCAGACCCCACTGGGCCTTGCTCCCAGACCACATCAGGCCTTGTCTCCAGACCACATCGGGCCTTGCCCCCAGACCACACTGGGCCTTGTCCCCAAACCACACTGGGTCTTGCCCCCAGACCACATCAGGCCTTGTCTCCAGTCCACACCAGGCCTTGACCCCAGTTCGCACCGGGCCTCGCCCATAGTCCACACTGGGCCTTGCCCATAGTCCATACTGAACTCAACCTGAGGCTGCCACCGCAGTTGCTGGGAGGCCTCACTCTCTGCCATGTTGGGCTCGCTCACCTTGCGAAGGCTCGACTCCACCTGGCCTCACTCTCCTCCATGTTGATCTCCTCCGTGCTGCACAAATCTGCTCTCCACAAAAAGTAAGTAGATTAAAGTAAGAAAATAAAAACAGTCAAAGAAGCCAAAAAAGCAAAAGTGGACAGAGCAGGTGTGTTCTGGGCAGGAGCCTGCATGCTGTGCTGCTGCTCCGGAAATGAGTTAGTTTTATGTTCGTTAAAGTTGGTGATTAGTTGAAGAGTCGAGGCAATGTCGAACACCTTCCAAACTGCACAATGCCCACTTTTATTGGTTCTGGCTTTTAATCAATTCACTTAATAAAGACAGATTTAGAAGCTGCACTTGGCTTTCGAAGATACTCTCGAAGGAGAAGTGGTGCCAGCTGTTTCAGTCTGGTATGTGGATTTGAAGGGATTTGACCAGAATAAGCAACTTGTGTGATTAGTCTGAGAGAGTCCTCTGCTGTGGTTTTATAAATGACATTCCAATACCCAATGTCAACAGTGTAATACTGAGACAGACAATCCTGCTTATAATATGTGCCATTGTAAAGATTTTCGATTATGATATTTTCCCCCATTCGGTGGTGGGACCAATGATATCTTAGATAAGTGGATTCATCATTTCAAACGTTATTCCTGATCTCTGTTTCTGGTGTGCTGAAGGCAGCTGCCATGGATGGCAGGCAAAAACAAACCTCTCCATTCTTGGTCATGTAAAGTTCATGAAATAAACATATCAGTAGAATGTGAATGTAACTGTAGTTAATACCCCCTACCTACCCGCTGCTGCAACATTTCGGTTCTCAGGAACTTTTGCATTAACTGCAGTCAGTGATGACTTTCCTTAACCCCACTGTTAGCACCAATAGGTTTCCCAATGGGGCCTCTCCCGTTTGATGTTGAAAAAATTAAGAACACCATGTAGGTGAGTTTGCACAAACGATTCTCTATGTCCAATCTCCTGTGCTTTCACACTTGCATCTCCAGGTGCAAATGAACATAGAACATAGAACATGACAGCGAAGTAGGGGACCTTCGGCCCTCAATGTTGTGCCACCCTGTGAGGGTATGTCACTTTGGCAGGCAGTTGGTGCAATGATAATGAAGTAATGATGACACAATTCAGCTCCAATGAAGAGTCATTGAGACTCGAAATGTTAGCTTGCTCTCTCTCCACGGGTGTTGCCTGACCCGCTGTGATCTCCAGCACATGTTGTTCTCAGTACAGATTCCAAAATCTACAGTAATTTGCTCCGACACAATTCTGAGACAGAAGATACAAGTCTGGAATGAGTATGTGATGAAAGTGGTCTCAGACACCACAAGACCATAAGAAATAGGATCAGCAGCATCCTCCAGTCTGCTGCAGTATTCAATATGGACATGGCTGATCAGCCACTCCTCACGTCAACTTTCCTGCCCTTTTCCCATGATTCCTCTACTCATCAAGAATCTATCTATCCACCTCAGCTTCAAATGTACCAAGGACTCTGGGACTACACTAGAGAGCCATGTTTGACAACCTGCTATGTATGGATTTAAATCCAGGAGTGTTACAGAACATAAAGATTTGAATCACCTTACTAAGATATATGAAGCAAGTAGCCTCATGGACATTGTATGTGAAGATACCCACAGCCTGAGACACTCCAAATCATAATCTCAGTTTACAGTTTGGAGTTCTGACTTAAAGCACAAATTAAGCCAATTAGCATTGTCAGCGGTTCCTTTGTTCCTTTACTGAAAGGAACCCGGGACATGATCCTACTTCAAGCATGTGAACATTTGAGTAAACGTCAATTTCTAATTGTCACCAGACTAGTGTATTATAAGTAACAATTCAAATCTTTCCCTGAAGCTATGCCTTCATTCCAATCACTCTGAAATCTGCCAGTAAGCAGTTTACACAACAGCAGCAAATCTTTCAGTCAGTGTTTGCACAATATTTCATGCGGGTCATTATCATCTTGCTCTCGTTGGTGTCTCTGTTTCCGAGCAAAGGACACAGGACAGTGATCCATATTGGGAAACCTGCCTGCTAATCATTTCCCTTCTCGTCAGCACCAAGACAGATGATAATGTTGTTGCCACTTCTCTGACTGCGACCTGCAAAGTCAGCCTAACTACATCCTCGCACCTTTCCAGTTTACTATCGTTCCACTCTGCGCTTCTTGAGTGAATCATCAAAGTAGACACATTGGAAAGGTGTTATCAGTGTGTGAATAGCTCATAGTCTACATTGTAAGTGTTCTGTTTGACCTAGAATTGAACTTCAAATTCCATTTCTCATGCCTATGTAGCAACGCCTCTTTTCCCCTTCATTACCCGATCCATTTCTGCCACTGAAACTCTGATTATTTCCTAAGCTTGGTATTTTTTTTAACAGCTTCTGATTTCCACGTTATGCAATGTCATCCCCAAGCCTTAGATTTTATAAACCTAAACAAAAGTTGCTTGAAAAGCTCAGCTGGTCTGGCAGCAACCTCTGAAGAGAAATCAGAGTTGATGACTCCAGGGTCACCGGACCCGAAACGTTAACTCTGATTTCTCTGCTGCCAGACCTGCTGAGCTTTTCCAGCAACTTCTATTTTTGTTTCTGGTTTACAGCATCCGCAGTTCTGTCAGTCACCGGATTATATTCTCATTTACATCTGTCAAGTTCTCAAGAGCTGCAGGGGTAGATTAGATTCTGATTTAGATTCCCTACAGTATGGAAACAGGCCCTTTGGCCCAACAAGTCCACACCAACTCAGACCCATTTTCCTCTGACTAATGCACCTAACACTATGGGCAATTTAGCATGGCCAATTCACCTGACCTGCCCATCTTTGGATTGTGGGAGGAAACTCATGCAGACATGGGGAGAATGTGCAAACTTCACACAGACAGTCGCCCGAGGCGGGAGTCGAACCCATGTCCCTGGTGCTGTGAGGCAGCAGCACTAACCACTGAGCCACCATGCTGCAATACAGATAGTGTCCATGTCTCTGATTAAATAGATCTGGCTTTATGCACTGATGAAGAGTCATCTGGATTCAAAACGATAGCGTGCTCTCTGTCCATGGATGCTGCCTGACCCGCTGTGATTTCCAGCATTTTTCATTTTCAGTACGGATTTTGCAGTAATTTACCTCACATAAAGCTGTTCAAACAAGTTGACTAAAAATCATTGTTTGCCCTCTTCATCCAATGTATGTGTTTAAAAATGTATTACTTAATCCACAAACATCTTCAAGGCTTCATCCTCAACCTCACTCCCTTCTTTGACTCCCCCAATTCCATTCACCTGCTCCACTCGTCTGATCCTTACTGTGTGTTTCCTTGCTGTTCCCAATCCACATTGATCTTTGCTATCCTGCTATTTGTCAAATGGTTTTCTGCCTTTGTGCTCAATCGTATCAGATATTCGTTGCTAAACCATTAACGTTCTGTTTATCTTTTTTTCATTCATGGGACATGGGAGTCAGTGGCTGGGCTGGTACTTATTGCCTGTCCCGAATTTACCTAGTCAATGAAATTGCAACAGTCTATGATGAGAAAATGTCAGATGTCAGGCAAAGAAAATGTACATCATAATGGTGTTTTGGAATAAATTATTTATATTGGTTAAGAACCCTATTAATGTATTTCCTCAGGATCGTCTTACATTAATGGAATGTCAATAAGTGTTTTACATCCAGAGAAAGGTTAAGGTGCAAGTAGGCTCTTAATGATGTGACCACACTTCATATCCTTTGTACATTTGTTGCAATATGCAGAACTTTCAGAAATACTCACATTGTCTGTAAGTTTGAGAATTATAAAGAATCAAATACAATGGTTTCGGATGAAGAAAAGTAGGTGCTTAGACAAATACCATCTCAGCATCTTCAACACAGTGGATGGATCCTACAGACTTACAGGTCTACTGTGTGGTATGGGTTCGCTGATCTAATTTGGGACAATTAGTCATGTTTTAATAATGAGTGGTGATTTAGTATTCAGCCTGATAAAGCATCGCAACATAGTCTACAATCAAGGTAAATGCACTGGTCAGTGATCAGGTGTGGGAATTGGGACCAGCCTTTTCTTTCTGAATGCAAGCTGAAGTGTAGTTCCCTTAACAAAGCCACAGCTGAAATCACCTAACACAGCACACCAGGAATCTTTGCGGTATGGAGGCTCCAGCTGTAATGATTGGAAAAGCTTATCCAATAGAACCCCCACAGTGCAGAAAGGGGCCATTCAGCCCATCGAGACTGCACCAATCTTCCGAAGAGCATCCCACCCATTCCCCATAACCCCATGTTTTACCATGGCCAGTCCACCTAACCCTGCACACCTTTGGACTGTGGGACAAAATCCAAGCACCCAGTAGAAACCCACACTGGCACAGGAAGAATATGTAAACTCCGTGCAGTCAGCAAAGTTGGAATCAAACCCAGGACCCCGGTGCTGTGAGGCAACAGCATACAGCACTGTGCCACCCAATACTTGATGTACTCTGAACAGCAGCTTCACTTTATAGCTTCATGTCTACATGAAGACAAGAAAATAACACATAGTGTATTTACTGTCAGTTGATAGAACCTCAAGGATAAAGAGAAACATTAATATTATTAACTTGCAATTTCTGTCTTTGCTGTGCTCTCCTTTCTCCTAACAAAATGTTAACCCTCAAAGAAGTACGGATATCAAATGTTACCTGTCAAATTGACTATTGTTTACACAGGGTAAAATGATGAAGGGCTTTTGCCCAAAACGTCGATTTTGCTGCTCGTCGGATGCTGCCTGAATTGCTGTGCTCTTCCAGCACCACTGATCCAGAATATTGTTTACACAGGTCCTTCTGAAGGGCACCCAAGGCTGGACAATAAATGCTGGCCAGTCAGTGATGCCCACCGCCCACGCATGAATAAAACGTTATTTGAAATTTGACAATCTGGATACCCAGACCCTTAACCCTTCCCACATCTAATACTATTTAATATTTTTATTAGTATCAAATGCTTATCTTATACTTTTAGGAAAAAGAGATTTAGGACTTAGAAGAGGTGACAGAAGATTCAACCTTTGAGATCGTTTTTCCATTTGATAAAATCCTGGCTGATTTGCTTGTGGTCTCAGCTTCACCCTCCTATCTGCATCCTGCAACCCCTGACTGTATTATCTACCAAAAATCGAATCAACTCAATCTGGAATAAATTCAATGAGTAGCTTGCATCAAGTTCTGAGGAAGAGAATTCCACAGACTAAGGATTTTCTGAGAGAAAATATTTCTCATTATCACTGCCTTAAAATCTCTCTTAATTTTTATTTATGCTCCCTAGCTTTAATCTCCCCTGAGTCCTTAACGATAAATCAGAAACAAAGAGTGAACTCTTGCAGATGCCTCAGGGACAGGGCTATGGTCAGATTTGTGGCACTATTGAGCAAGTAGTCTGATAAGATCTATCTTGATGATGTCGGGAGTATTTTGTGCCACCTTTGACGCTGTTGTCGAGAGGAGAGGTGAAAGTCTCACGAGACAGCGGTGAATTGCCCATTAAGGGGGATTATTGTTTGCTAAATGCCTTGTTAACAGCTAAACCCATCTCATTACTACTCAGCTTCCTATGTTACCAAACACCCCAAACAAGCTAGAAGTTGAGATGGAAACTAGAGCAAATACTGGTGACTTCAGCTCATTGCATGCTCCAGAGTACCTGTGCAATTGTGTGCAGTTCTGGTCTCCCTGCTATAGGAAGGATGTTGTGAAACTTGAAAAGGTTTAGAAAAGATTTGTAAGCATATTTCCAGGGTTGGAGGGTTCGAGCTATAGGGAGAGGCTGAATAGGCTGGGACTGTTTTCCCGGACCATTGGAGGCTGAGGGGTGACCTTATAGAGGTCTATAAAATCATGAGAGGCATGGAAATGTTAATAGACAAGGTCTTTTCCCTGAGGTGGGGGAGTCCAGAATTAGAGGGCATGGGCTTAAGATGAGAGGGGAAAGAGTTAAAAGGGACCTGAGAGGCAACTTTTTCACGCAGAGGATGGTGCATGTATGGAATGAGCTGTCAGAGGAAGTGGTGGAGATTGGTACAATTACAGGATTTAAAATGCATCTGGATGGGTATATGAATAGGAAGGATTGAGTGGGACATATTGGTTCATGAACATATTACAACTAGATGAAGTTGGAATATCTGGTTGGCATGGACAAGTTGGACCGAAGGGTCTGTTTCCGTGCTGTACAGCTCTATGACTATGAACTTTCATGTTGCTTACAATGAAACAACATCTCAGGGACTGCAATAGTTCAAGAAGGTGACTCATTGCCGCCTCCCCAAGGGCATTCCAGGATGGGCTATAAACCTTTGTCCGGCCAGCAACACCTGCAAGCTGGGAATAAATAAAAAGTAACTCAAACTCAGAACCTGGGAGCTTTACATCAAAATATTTTAAAATAGTGATTCTGATCAGAATATGAAATTGGCTTTGATTTGGATTGGTTAATTATTAACAGTCTCGCAATCACTATCCTTCCTGATGAACCATATAGGTAGTTTATCAATTGACCACATCACCTGACCGACTCACTTCACAACAAGAAAAGGTTGAAAATATTGAATACTGTAAACATATTGACCCAGGTGGCATTCTCTCAATGGTACTGAAGATCTGTGCTTTAGAACCAGGTACGCTCATAACCAAGCTGTTCTAATACAGTGACAATACTGGTATTTACACAACAATGTGCTTTTCAAAAAAATTTAGAACAAATCCAACCTGGTCATTTATCCCCCATCAGGCTATTTTTGATCTGCAGCAAGAAAATGGAAGGGGTTTTTGACAATGCAATTAAGTGGCACTTCAAAGGAATACCCTAGTCACTGGAACTTTGTGTCCTGCCCTGAATCATTTGGCTCGTGATCTTGTTACAACTTTGATCCAAACGTTGACAAAAGAGCTGAATTCCAGAGTTGAGTTGAGAGTGACTGCGCTTGGCATCTGGGTAGTATTGAGTCAAAAATTGTGGCACTGGAAAAGCACAGCTAGTCAGGCAGCATTCAGGGAGAACAAGAGTCAACATGCAATCCTCACTTTCTCCCTAGTATTGACTGACTGTGACATCAAGGACCCCCTATGAAATTGGAGTCAATGGGAATCGAGGAAATGTTTTCCACTGGTTGGAGTCATACTTAGCACAAAGGAAGATGGCGGTGTTTGATGGAGGTCAGTCATCTCAGTCCCAGGGCATCACAGCTTGAGTTCCTAAGGGTGGTCAAGAACACGGCTGGAACACGAGGTGAAAGTGAGGACTGCAGATGCTGGAGATTAGAGTCAAGAATGTGGTGCTGGAAAAGCACAGCAGGTCAAGCAGCATCCGAGGAGCAGGAATATCGATGTTTCGGGCAAAAGCATTTCATCAGGAATGAGGCTGGAATATGTGACCTGTTTTGGGCCCCTTAGCTAAGGAACAATAACCTGGCATTGGAGGCAGACAACAGAAGACTCACGAGACTGATACTGGGTATAGAGGCACTGTAATATGAGGAGAGGTAGACGAGTGTGTTTCTACACTCATTGGAATTTATGAGAATGAGAGGAGACTATATTGAAATGTATAAGGTTCTTAGGGGACTTGACAGGATAGATGTGGAAACACCATTTCCCCTTGTGTAAGAATCTAGGACCAAACGGCTGTACATTTAAGATAGAGATGGGAAGGAATTTCTTCTCTGAGGGTTGTGAATCTGTGGAATGCTTTACCACAGAAGACAGTCCAGGCTGGGTCATTAAGTATATTCAGGGCTTAGATTGAGAGATTTTTAATTAATAAGGGAATCAACGGTTATGGGGAAAAGGTATGAAAGTGGATTATTCAATCAGCCATAATCTCATTGAATAGCCTATTTATGTTCAGGCATCTTACGGTCTTATGAGTGCAGCCTCAATAACACTCAAGAAACTTGACACCGTCAGGTCAAAGTAATTTGCTTGATTCTCAGCCCAAACACCACCTTCAATATTCACTCCTATCACTGTTGATGGCAGGTGTGGCAGCAGTGTGCAAGATGAACTGAATTAACTCACCAAGGCACCTTTAACAACACTCTCTAAACTTCTAGTCTCTACACTCCAGAAAGATTGGACAGCCGAAATATGGGATCAACACCACCCACAAATTTCCTTCTCAGGCACCCTTCATCCTAACTTGGAAATATATCACTGTTTCTGGGTCAAAATCCTGTCGCTCCTTTCTTAATACCACTGAATGTGTTCCTGTGCTCTAAAGGCTGTGAGGGTAGCATGGTGGCTCAGTGGTTAGCACTGCTGCTTCACAGTGCTAGGGACCTGGATTCAAATCCCCCCTTGGATGACTGTGTGGAGTTTGCACGTTCTCCCCAGGACTCTATGACTCTGTCGAATTTTAGAACATGCCAAGGCTGACATTTATCTCAGCTGACATACAATAGAAAGGAATAGGATCATGAAGCTTCCACTCCTCTGAGCATGAATTCGTCATGGGTTTCTGCTGGGTGCTCCACTTTCCTTTCACAGTCCAAAGATGTGCAGGTTTGATGGATTGGCAATGCTAAATTACACATAGTGTTCGGGGATGTGCAGGTTAGGTGTGTTGGCCATGGGAAATGCAGAGCTCCAGGGATAGGTTAGGTAGATGGGTCTGGGTGGAATGCTCTTTAGAGAATCAATGTAGACCTCTTGGGCCGAACGGCCTGTTTCTACACTGTAGGGATTCTTAAAAAAATGGATGGCTCACCACATCCTTCTCCAGGCCAATCAGAGATGGGCAACAAATTCTGGCCTCGCCAGTGATGCCCACATCCCACTCATCCATGACAAAAAAAAGTGAAGACCCTAATAGCTTTTCTGATATCATTGTTATTGGGTCCAAGATGATTGTAATGTTTCGAACTGATGGAGGGGAGACACGTTCCTGTATTAAATAAATGTATTATTGTGTATTGGAAGCCAAACCACAGAGTCTGTTCAGAGTAGCCGAGTGTAAGGCCAGGCGAGAATGTGTATGTAATATTTCAATAGAGGGATGACCTAAATAGGCTGAATGACTTCTCTCATTGCTTATAGTTCATCTTGGATTCAAAATTGCTTTCAACCAGCCAAGACAGTTTTCTTTTATGATCTCGATCAAAGTGTTACCAGCACAGTGTGGTTCAGACAGTGAAGTGTAAATCACGGTGCTGTTTGCCATGGTAAAGGTGATTTCATGCACGCATCACAAGAATTCCTAGGATGATGTGACAATCTGTCGAAGATAAAAGGCCCTTTAATATGTTAATAAGCTCATATTGCACATTTTCTGAGCAACTACACTAGTGTGTACAGATGTGGATTCTGAATGAGGAGATCACAGATTGAAAACAAACACTCCCAACTGAAAAAGTGACTGAAATGAGAGGAGAGAGCTACGCATCATAATGTACTGTAAATGAGTAACTCTTGGTAAATTAGAAAACTGTACAGAGTCATAGAGGGATATTGTATGGAATTGTATCGCGGTTGCGTTCTGCATTGTATATTGTGCAGGAAATATGGATGCAATAGTGATTCCAAGGAAATGTGGGGTCAACGACACATATGAATACTAAAATAAAAATAAAAACTGCAGATGCTGGAAATCTGAAACAAAAACAGAAAGTGCTGGAGAAAGTCAGCAGGTCTGGCAGCATCTATGGAGAGAAAGCAGAGTTAATGTTTCAAGTCCAGTGACCCTTCAACAAAACTGAAAATGGCCAGGAAAGGGGTGCATTCATGCTGATGGCAAGGATGGGGTTGGAAGGGCAGGTGGTGGAGAACAAAGAGAGTACACTGAGACAGTGCCCAGAGAGAGAGACAGACAGACAGACAGGGAGAGACAAAGAGATAAAATAAACATGAAAACAAAGAGATAGCTGATGATGAAACACCAGAAGGGAAAACAAAACTAGGAAGATTCAGTATGCTCAGTCGGTATATATACTGCAGAACATTCTGCAACCCAGCCAAACATTCTCTATTTCCAAGATCAGGTCAACCATCATGGCTCTCCACAATTCTACTGACCCTCTCACCCCCAGGCCTGCAATCATCAGATGATAAAATTCTGCCCAACACTTTTATACACAGATTCACAGGTTTCTCATGTTCTCAAGATAGAATAAAACATTCCACAGTGTTTCTTTGTAAGCTCACAAAGTCTCACTGCTGTAAAGTAAACACAGGTCCTGTTCATCAATGTTTGACAGTTTGATAGCTTGGGAAATTCTGCAACTACAAATTCAATTTAAGTAGCACCTTGTAAAGATCAAGAACATCTCAAGGTGCTTCACAGGGGCTTAGATTGGCAGTATCAAGCTGTGGCTCAGACACACTTAGCATTTTAGGATTATTCTGCATCAGTCATGTAATGAGGTGTTTCTGAAAGATGTTGACAGCATCATGTTTCACCTGGAAGGTGCTGTTTTTAAGTAGATTTTGAAGGGCCTTTTAATAGATGCTATGTTAGGCTTTCCAAACTTCTGTGTGTATAGATAGAGCAGTAACAAGGAGTTTCATAAAAACTGCATGCTTTCCTGTGCTTTGCTTCTCTCTCATGTTCTTGTTGATCAACTTTGAATGTGATAAAACTTCACATTCCAGAACTGTGGGTGTCGTTTTTGAGCTGTTACCTTTGAAATATTAAGCACGTAGATGTAATGTTTGTAACGAGGTCAGCCAAGTAAATCTCATAGACTATGAGTTCCCTGATAGGGTCTGTTAATCTGATATATGCAAGGTTTGTGAAGGTTTGTAGCTCAGGTTGAGGTTTAGGTTGTAGGTTTGCTCGCTGAGCTCTAGGTTTGATATCCAGACGTTTCATTACCTGGCTAGGTAACATCATCAGTGGCGACCTCCCAGTGAAGCGAAGCTGTTGTCTCTTGCTTTCTATTTATATGTTTGTCCTGGATGGGGTTCCTGGGGCTTGTGGTGATGTCATTTTCTGTTCGTTTTCTGAGGGATTGATAGATGGTATCTAGATCTAAATGTTTGTTTATGGCATTGTGGTCGGAGTGCCAGGCCTCTAGGAATTCTCTGGCATGTCTTTGCTTAGCCTGTCCCAGGATAGATGTGTTGTCCCAGTTGAAATGGTGGTTTTTCTCCTCCGTGTGTAGGGCTATGAGGGAGAGAGGGTCGTGTCTTTTTGTGGCTAGCTGGTGTTTGTGTATCCTGGTAGCTAACTTTCTTCCTGTTGGTCCTACATAGTGTTTCTGGCAGTCCTTACATGGAATTTTGTAGATGACGTTGATTTTGTCCATGGGATGTACTGGCTGATCATCCACAATCAGTATCCTGTTCTTGCCTTATCCCTATAACTCTTGATTCCACTATCTCTAAGAGCTCTATCCATCTCTTTCTTGAAAGTATCCAGAGACTGATTTCTGATTAAAGGTCATCGGCTTAAGTATTAAATCATTTTCTCTCTTCAAGGATGCTGCCTAATTGTTTTCCAGATGTTTCTGGTTTAATTCCAATAATGATTGATTTGTTTGTTTTTGGAATTGTAAGGTGCCTGACAATACCTTCTTTGTGAAGATCCTCCAATCATCAGCTTGGCTCAATTTTTATTGCTCTCCCCTATGGGTCAGAGGTTCTGCGGTCAAATTCCATTCTAGGGGGCAGGATATTTCCTGCAAGATTCTGAACACCACTGCATGGGACAGAGCCACTCATTGTGATTTTCCTCATTGCAACAAATTAATGGCCTGAGGACAGGATCTCCATTCATTAGAGTCTCGATGATAAGAGGCCAGTCAGAGGCTTTCCTTCCAGAGAGAAGTAGGAGGCCATGGTAGGTATGTGACCGACACTTCACAATGTCAGTATACTTCCAATAATTTAAATTAAAACAAATGGTTTCACAGCCAGATCAGCAACATGCAGCAACAACCTCTCTACATGGAGATCTGTGCCGGAGTCCTGGAAAACGGTTACACCTGAAATGTTGACTTCTACACCTCCTGATGCTGCCTGGCTTGCTGTGTTCTTCCAGCTTCCTGCCTATCTACTTCAATATACCCGGGCCAACAGGGGAGGGCCCTGTGTCAAAACAATCAGTGAGTGCTGGAGAAACTCAGCAGGTCTGGCAGCATATGTTGAGAGAGAGAAACAGAGTTAGTGTTTCGAGTCTGATTTGTGGAAAACCATTTCTTCCTTTTCACAACTAACCTTTCTATCTACTTAACACCTCTGTTTCTCCTTTACCAGCATTTTCATTGCCATTAGGTTTCATAATCTGTTCCACTTGCTCCTCCTCTCTCCCTGTCCACATCATCAAAACCAACATTTTCCAGCTCCTTTCAACTCCAAAGAGGAGTCCATAAGACCATAAGAAATAGGAGTGGAAATAAGGCCATCCGACCCATCGAGTACATTCTGTCATTCAATCATGGCTGATGGGCATTTCAATGCCACTTACCCACACTCTCCCTGTACCCCTTAATTCCTTAGTCATACTGAATTCGAAGCATTAACTTTGTTTTTCTGTCCAGGGATGTTGCCAGAGCTGCTGGGTTTCTCCAACAGTTTAAATTTTCTTTTCAGATTTCCATCAGCAGTATTTTACTGTTATGCAACATATAGTCATATAGATGTATGGTACAGAAACACACCCTTCAGTCCACTCATTCATGCTGACCAGATATCCTAAATTAATCTAGTCCCATTTGCCAGCATTTGGCCCATATCCCTCTAACCCTTCCTCTTCATAGACCCATCCAAATGTCCTTTAAATGTTATAATTATACAGCCACCGCCACCTCTTCTGGCAGTTCATTCCATCTTCTCTGCATCAAATGTTGCCCCATAGGTCCCTTTTAAATCTTACCCCCCTCCCTCACCTTAAACCTATGCCCTCAGGTTTTGGATTCCACTACCCTTGGAAAAAAACCTTGACTATTCATCCTATCCATGTCCCTCACAATTTTATAAACCTCTGTAAGGTCATCCATCAGCCTCCAACCCTTCAGGGAAAACAGCCCCAGCCTATTCAGCCTCTCCCTGAAGCTCAAATCCTCCAACCCTGGCAACATCCTTGCATATCTATTCTGAACCCTTTCAAGTTTAACAACATCCTTCCTATAGCAGGGAGACCAGAATTGCATGCAGTATTCCAAAAAGGGCCTAATTAATGTCCTGTGCAGCCACAACATGACTTCCCAACTCCTGTACTCAATACTCTGACCAATAAAGGAAAGCATACCAAACGCCTTCTTCATTATCCTATCGACCTGGGACTCCACTTTCAAGGAGCTATGGACCTGCACTCCAAGGTCTCTTTGTTTGGCACACTCCCTAGGACCTTACCATTAAATGTATAAGTCCTGCCTTGATTTGCCCTACCAAAACGTACCACCTCATATTTATCTAGTTTTAACTCCATCTGCCACTCCTAGGCCCATCAGCACATCTGACCAAGGTCTTGTTTTACTCTGCGGCTACTTTCTTCGCTGGAGGGTAAAGTGAGGTCTGCAGATGCTGAAGATCAGAGCTGAAAATGTGTTGCTGGAAAAGCGCAGCAGGTCAGGCAGCATCCAGGGAACAGGAGAATCGACGTTTCGGGCATAAGCCCTTCTTCAGGAAGGGCTTATGCCTGAAACGTCGATTCTCCTGTTCCCTGGATGCTGCCTGACCTGCTGCGCTTTTCCAGCAACACATTTTCAGCTACTTTCTTCGCTGTCCACTATACCATAAATTTAGGTGTTGTCTGCAAACTTACTAACCATGCCTCCTATACTCACATCCAAATCATTTATATAAATGACAAAAAGCAGTGGACCAAGCACTGATCCTGCAACATACCGCTGGTCACAGGTCTCCACTCTGAGAAGCAAGGGCATGTCCAGATTGTCAAGCTATTAAGGGATATGTAGAATTTAATTTTATTCATTGTACTCTCCTGCTAATCTCTGTGCTACCTGCTGTGCTACTGAACAGTCATACTGCACTTGAAACGTTCACTCTGTTTCTCTCTTTACAGATACTGCCAGACCTGCTGAGTTTTTCCAGCACTATCTGGTCTTATTCCAAATCCTCAAGCACAGTGCAATGGGAAATCTGAATTATTGGAAATACCTACACTTTGGTACTTTCTAGTTAACACTTCCTGTAGCTCAGTGCACTCACCATTCAGACAGTGATCTGAGTGAGGTATTAACTCAATGGCTGGTGCTAGCTGCACTATCCCACAGATGACGGAATAAACATCAGAGGGGAAAGCTAGCGACCATAAAGATGAGCAATCCTTCTCAAGCAATTATTCCTATTGTTTTCCTTCTGCCTCTTCAAGGCACATTTCTACACGTGTGACAAGCTTTCACATCAATTCACGTGCGGCATTTCTTGTTTGGACTCATAGATTTTTATTACAGTTACCATAGCAACCACCCATCAGGGAAACTGTTGTGAAATGAACAAAATGTTCGTCTCTCTCAGTCACACGGCTGAATTTGCTCTCCAGAAAGTCAAGGTCGAGGTTTTAATGACAACTCCTTTTTTCCAAGCGTCCCTTCATTACTGACGCTAATGTGCTTATTCATCATGATAGAGGAATCTTGACTTGCATTTGTACACCATCTGGTTGCATCTTTCACAAACCATTTTGAAGCTCTTCACGGAAATTGAATCACTTTGGCGGCCGTGAGATTGGAGGATGTGACAGCCAGTTTGTCACCTGATTAGATCAAGGATCGACAGCCCTCCAGGAGAGGCCTGGATTGTCCGGGAGCGACCTGGAGTCTCCAAGAGTGGCCTGGAGTGTCTAGGATTTGAGGTTGATCTCCAGATCACTGTTACAGGGAAAACCAGGAGAAAAACAAATACAGGAGTTTTAGAAAAGGAAGTGTCTTTACCCTTAAATTCTTTTTTGAACCGTTTCACATATTAATTATTGAAAATATTGAAAATGTGGCAATAAAGAGTTTTTAACTGAAAGACTGGAGTCATCCAGTTGGATAATGAAAAGTCTGTGCAGTTCCCAATCTACCTGAAAATGATACTTTGAAGATAAACGTATGGGACAACTAATTTTTGCTGTTCATCCTTGGGATGTGCATGTCACCGGCTGAGCCGGAATTTGTTGCCCATCCCTAATTGTCCTTTTTGATCATCGACCTTCTTAAGCTGCTGAGGTCTGTGCGGGGAGGGACACCAACAGTGCTGTAGAGTCCCAGGGGTGTGTTAGCTCAGTTGGCTGGATGGCTGGTGTGTGATGCAGAGTGACTCCAACAATGTTAGTTTAATTCCCGTACTGTCTGAATCACCACAAAGTTCCCATCTTCTTAACCTCTCCCATCGTCTGAGGCGTGGTGACCCTCAGGTTAAACCACCATCATCCGTCTGATGAGAGAGCAGCCCTATGGTACTCTGGGATTATGGCGACTTTACCAAAGCTATGTAAAGTAACACTCTCAAACAGAATGGGAGTATGACAGAACCTAAGCCAACAATTGGACAAATGGAAAACTCACTATGTTGAAAGTTTAAGTCATAAGCCAGGTTATAGTTCCACCAAGTTTCCTTTTGACATTTCAGATGCCAGACCAATCTGTTCCAAGTGGATTGCTAAGAACTAGTACATGTATTTGAGCTAAATGCAGAAGTTGGCAAATCTCTGCCAGCTTCCCAACATGTTGGAAATTTTCAACAATCCCTTTGCCTGCTTCTCTTTCACTTCTCTCTCTATCTGGACATCTACCCAGGTGACTGTCTATGAGGAGTTCGAACATTCTCCTTCTGTCGATGTAGTTTTCATCCAGGTGCTTCAGTTTCCTCCCACAGTCTAAAGATGTACAGATTAGGTGGACTGGCCGGCTAAATTGCAAGGTGGCTCAATGGTTAGCACTACTGCCTCACAGTGCCAGGGACCCAGGTTATAGTCCGTCAGGTTTATTTGGAAGTACAAATGTTTGAAATGCTGCTTCATCAGGTAGGTACTGAAATAGGATCATAGCAAAAGATCATTCTGTCATATAACTGACGTGATGTACTGAACAAACCTAGATGCTGTAACATCTTTTATATTTTAGAATGGGTTGCACATTTCAATTCATTAATATGTAAATCCCAGAACTTGATCACCCCATACTCACACCCATGCACACACTCTCTCACAGACATATACTCCATCACACTCATGCACACACTCTATCAAGCACTCATCCACATCCACACACACATACACAAACACACACACACATACACATATACACACACATACACACACATATACACACACAGACACATACACATATACACACATACATACGCACACATACACACAAAAACACACACATATACACATACATATATAAACACACACATACACACATATACACAAACACACATGTACACATACACACATATACACACAAACACATATACACATACACACAAACACACACACATACACACACGTATACACAAACACATACATACACTCACATGTATACACAAACACACACGTACATACAAACACATGCACATATACACATACACACATACGCACAAACACATATGCACACACAAACAAACACATATGCACACATACATACACATATGCACACATACATACATACACATATGCACACACACATATACACAAACACATACACAAATACACACACACATACACACATGCACACACATATACACACATACACACACAAACATACATACACAAACACACACATACACAAACACACATACACATTTACACACACATATACACATACACAAACATACACATATACACATACATACACATACACACATACACACACATATGACACATACACACACATAACATATACACACACATATACACCCACACATACACACAAACACACACACATGCACATATACACAAATACACACACACTCTCAAAAAACCATTTCCTCACAATTTTCTGCAGCTAAGTACAATACACACAATTTGTTTGATTCAAATGTGCCTAACGATGAAGCATATAATCTTAGTATTGACTTGCCAGAAGTCACTTTTAAAGGGCACTGTATTGGTGGAAAATAATTGAAGGAATTGCTTTACCAGCACGTGATTGACTGGTATAAACTCTGTCAGGCCAAATAACATCTCATACTGTCACTACCTACTCGCAAACTTCAGGCACAATTTATCTTTGTGTGCTAACATAGATTTTTCTTTATTTTTGATAGAAATGGATGTTCTTACATTCAACAATTTGCTAAAATTCTGTTGTAACAGGTGGAACAAAATCAAACATTTCAACTGCATTTGCAGCACATCCATTCTGTAGTATTTCCCCAGTAACACACTGAGAGACTGATGCTAACTCTGTGCACCAACCATGAATGCTTCAGTTGCTCTGGCTAACCATTTTATCGAGCATGCATCCATTTCAGAACAATTACATAAGCATGCTTCAGCTTCACATCAAGTCTGTACAGCTCAGCGATTGCAGAATCTGCTTTTTACAACAGTAGACTGTTTTCTATTCAGCTTTTCGCGAGTTTCTGATGTGTAAGGAATTTAGCTGAGATGAGCATATTTTCAAGGTGAGACGAGAGAGATTTAAAAATGATATGAGGAGCAATGTTTTTGCACAGAGGGTGGTTCTTATGTGGAATAAACTTCCTGGGGAAGTGGTGGATGTAGCAACAATTACAACATTTAAAAGACATTTGGATAAGTTCATGAATAGGAAAGGTTGGGAGGGATATGAGCCAGGAGCAAGCAGGTGGGACTAGTTTAGTTTGGGATTATGTTCAGCGTGGACTGGTTGGACCGCAGGTTCTGTTTCCATGCCATAGGACTCAACGACTCTATGAATGTGTCAGACTTAACCTCCTTAATGTGCTCTGAATTATCCGAGTTTTAGCCACATTGTAGGTGCTCAACAATTGACTTCAGGGTTAGAGTGTGAAAATACCAGCCGTTGCTCCCACTCCATGTGAAGAAATGAATTAAAAGCAGAAGTTAGCCATTAGGCTTCACGAACTGATCTGCTATTCAATAAGACCATGGCTGTTTGTGTTCAGAATTCCCATCTACCTCTGATAACCCACCTCCAGCGCAAGCAAGCCCACTCTGTTTGACCTGTTCTCATTGGAGAATCCGCTTATTCCAATTTGGTAGCTAGTGAATCTCTGGAGAATGTAGGTGTATAAAGTGTCCCAGGATTAGATTGTGTCCATTTCATGGTGGAATATTCTGCTAATTCTTCAGCTGGATGTTAACTGTGCTCTGTTTAACAACAATGATAGGAGGGGGTTACAATCAGACTGGGTTTACTGGCTGACCTGAGACTGCTCAACTCCCTCCTCACACCATCATGGTCTTCGCTGATTTTCAAATTGTCCAACATGAAGTTGAGTGTATGGGCTCCTGATTAATGTTCAAATGGAGCAGCCCCAAAATATTCATAGTGTGGAAGAGTTATCTTACATTTATAGAATTATCATCTTCAGGCTTGGACAGGTCAGATAACTGAATCTATGGAACAAACTGCAGGTGTTTTGGATCAGGCCAGATCCCATCAAAACATTTCACGAATGTAGCCCAGACCCTAACCTTTCTGGTTGTTTTAAGCAGGTGTAAAGTGTATATACCAGGAGTGATTAAGGCAGCCCAACCACTCGGGTTTCAAACAAAACATAATTTATTTATGCACGAACAAAAGACAACAGAATATAGAATAACATATCTTATCTGAAAACCCAATCAATTGTATCGCAACTTAATGATACTGTTCCAAATACTTGCACTATCCCCGTAAACACCCCTTGGCAAAAAAGTTAAAACCAAACACAGGTTCTTACAGGAGAGTCATAGAGATGTACAGCACGGAAACAGACCCTTCAGTCCAACTTTTCCATGCCGACCAGATATCCCAACCGAATCGAGTCCCACTTATCAGCACCTGGCCCATATCCCTCCAAACCCTTCCTATTCATGTACCTGCCCAGATGCCTTTTAAATGTTGCAACTGTACTAGACTCTACCACTTCCTCTGGCAGCTCATTCCATACATATACCACCCTGCGAAAAAGTTGCCCCTTAGGTCTCTTTTATATCTTTCCCCGCCCTGTAGCTCAAATCCTCCAACCCTGGCAACACCCTTGCAAATCTTTTCAGAACCCTTGCAAGTTTCGCAACATCTTTCCGATAATAAGGAGACCATAATTTCACACAATATTCCAATCGTGGCCTAACCAATTTCCTGTACAGCTGCAACATGACCTTCCAACTTCTGTACTCAATACTCTGACTAATAAAGGAAAGCATACCAAACACCTTCTTCACTATCCTATCTACATGCAACTCCACTTTCAAGGAGCTATGAACCTGCACTCCAAGGTCTCTTTGTTCAGCAACACTCCATAGGACCTTATCCTTAAGTGTACACGTCCTACTAAGGTTTGCTTTCCCAAAATGCAGCACTTCGTATTTATCTGAATTAAATTCCATCTGCCACTTCTCAGCCCATTGGCCCATCTGATCAAGATCCCGTTGTAATCTTTGCTGTCCACTACACCTCTATTTTTTTTAGATTAGATTCTCTACAGTGTGGAAACAGCTCCTTCAGCCCAACAAGTCCACACTGCCCCTCCGAAGAGAAACCCACCCAAACCCATTCCCCTACCCTATATTTACCCCTGACTAACACTGTGGGCAATTTAGCATCGCCAATTCACCTGACCTGCACATCTTTGGATTGTGGGAGGAAACCGGAGCCCTGGAGGAAACCCACGCAGACACAGGGAGAACGTGCAAACTCCACACACACAGGCAGGAATCGAACCCAGAACCCTGGTGCTGTGAGGCAGCAGTGCTAACCACTGAGCCAGCGTGCCACCCCAATTTTGGTGTCATCTTCAAATTTACTAACAAACCTCCTATGTTCACATCCAAATCACTTATATAAATCATGGAAAGTAGTGGACCCAGCACCAATCCTTCTGGCACTGGTCACAGGCCTCCAGTCTGGAAAACAACCCTCCACCACCACCCTCTGTCTTCTACCTTTGAGCAAATTCTGTATCCAAATGGCTAGTTCTCCCTGTATTCCATGAGATCTAACCTTGCTAATCAGTCTCCCATGGGGAACCTTATCGAACGCCATACTGAAGTCCATATAGATCATGTCTACCACTCTGCCCTCATCAATCCACTTTGTTACTTCTTCAAAAAACTCAATCAAGTTTGTGAGACATGATTTCCCATGCACAAAACCATGTTGGTTATCCTAATCAGTCCTTGCCTTTCCAAATACATGTATATCCTGTCCCTCACGATTCCTTCCAACAACTTGCCCATGATCGACATCAGGCTCACTGGTCGACAGTTCCCTGGCTTGTCCTTACCACCTTTCTTAAACAGTGGCACCACGTCAGCCAACCTCCAGTCTTCTGGTACCTCATCTGTGACTATCGATGATACAAATATCTCAGCAAGAGGACAAGCAATCATTTCCTTAGCTTTCCACAGAGTTCTCGGGTACACCTGATGAGGTCCTGAGGATTTATCCACTTTTATGCATTTCAAGACATCCAGCAGTTCCTCCTCTGTAATATGGACATTTTTCAAGATGTAACCACCTATTTCCCTGCAATCCACATCTTCTATGTCCTTTTCCATTGTAAATACTGATGCAAAATACTCGTTTAGTATCTCCCCCATCTCCTGCGGCTTCACACAAAGACTGCCTTGCTGATCTTTGAGGGGACCTATTCTTGCTCTTTTACCCTTCTGCCCTTAATCTATTTGTAAAAGCCCTTTGGATTCTCCTTAACCTTATTTACCAAAGCTATCTCATGTCCCCTTTTTGCCCTCCTGATTTCTCTCAAGTATACTGCTACTGCCTTTATACTCTTCTAAGGATTCACTCTATTTAACTTGTCTCTACCTGACATATGTTTCCTTCTTTTTCTTAACCAAACCCTCAACTTCTTTCATCATCCAGCATTCCCTACATGTACCAGCCTTACCTTTCATCCTGACAGGAATATATTGTCTCTGGACTCTCATTATTTCATTTCTGAAGCATTCCCTTTTTCCAGCCATCTCTTTACCTGCAAACATCTGCACCCAATCAGCTTTTGAAAGTTCTTGCCTTTCCATCAAAATTAGCCTTTCTTCAATTTAGAACTTCAACTTTTAGCTCTGTTCTATCCTTTTCCATCACTATTTTAAATCTAATGGAATTATTGTCGCTGGCCCCAAAATGCTCCCCCACTGACAATTCAGTCACCTGCCCTGCCTTATTTCCCAAGAGCAGGTCAAGTTTTGCATCTTCTCTAGTAAGTACATCCACATACTGAATTAGAAAATTTTCTTATATACACTTAACAAATTCCTATCCATCTAAACCTTTAACTCTATGGCGTCCCAGTGTATGTTTGGAAAGTGAAAATCCTTTACCATAACCACCTTAAATATTCTTACAGATAACAGATGTCCTTACAAATCTGTGTCTCAATTTCCCTCTGACTATTAGGAGTCTATGATACAGGATGTTGAGAAAGAGAGAGAGAGAGAAGAGAGAGAAAGACAGAGAAAGACAGAGAATCTGCATGGAGTTGTTTCTTTGACCAGCAGCCTTAGAAAAATGATTACACGTACTTGCTCAAACCAAACCAGAGAAAAGCTGTTTTTCAGGTGTCTCAAAGAACTGAAGAACACACCATTGGCCAACGCTGCAAACGATTCAGGAAAGAAATCATAGACTCTATTAAAAGCGTTCGGTTTTCAAGTTCGGTGAACACATTTGTGATCATCATAAAAATATCGAAGATTGGTAAAATAGATTATTTGAACTTTTTTCTATTAATTCATACAATGTGTGCATCATTGGCCATTTATTAGCCATTCTTAATTGGCCAGAGGGCAGTTAAGTGCCAACTATATAATTATTAGTCTGGAGTCACATGTCAGCCAGACCAGATAAGGACGGCAGTATCTTTCTTGAAAGGACATTAGTGAACCAGATGGACTTTTCTTGACAATGGTTTCATACACATCATTAGACTCCTAATTCCAGATATTTATTGAATTCGAATTCCACTCCCTGCCATCTCAGGATTTGAACCAGTGCCCTGAGAACATTTCCAGGATCTCTGGATTAATAATCTAGTGATAATGCCACTAGGGTATCACCTCCCCTGCTCATCAGGGATCTACTCATCAGGAATCATCCAATCAGTTTTCAAATTAGCACAGGAAGGTAAATGCATTGTGTGGATGGGAATGGTGAGTGACAAAAGGTATGTGGGTGAGTGTCTACAGGTATGTGTCTATGTGAGTAGGGGTGTGTGTGTGTCTGTGTGAGTAGAGGTGTGTGTGTGTGTGTCCATGTGATTACAGGTGTGTGTGTGTGTCTGTGTGAGTACAGGTATGTGTATGTGTGTGTCTATGTGAGTACAGGTGTTTGCATGTATCTATGTCAGTACAGGTATGCATGTGTATCTATGTCAGTACAGGTGTGTGTGTATCTATGTGAGTACAGGTGTTTTTGTCTGTATGTGAGTACGTATGTGTGTGTGTGTCAATGTGAGTACAGTTGTGTGTGCGTCAATGTGATTACAGGTACATGCGTGTGTCTATGTGATTACAGGTATGTGTGTGTGTCTATGTGAGTACAATTGTGTGTGTATCTATGTGATTACAGGTACGTGTGTGTGTCTTTGTGAGTACAGTTGTGTGTGCATCTATGTGAGTACAGGTATATGTGTGTGTGTCTATGTGAGTACAGGTATGTGTGTGTCTATGTGAGTACAAGTACGTGTGTGCGTGTCTATGTGAGTACAGGTATGTGTGTGTCTATGTGAGTACAGGTATGTGTGTGTCTATGTGAGTACAGATATGTGTGTGTCTATGTGAATACAGGTACGTGTGTGTGTGAGTAGAGGTGTCTGTGTGTCTACGTGAGTATAGGTGTGTGAGTGCATCTATGTGAGTACAGGTACATGTGTGTGTCTATGTGAGTACAGGTGTTTGCATGTATCTATGTCAGTACAGGTATGCATGTGTATCTATGTCAGTACAGGTGTGTGTGTATCTTTGTGAGTACAGGTGTGTGTGTTTTTGTCTGTGTGTGAGTACGTATGTGTGTGTGTCAATGTGAGTATAGTTGTGTGTGCGTCAATGTGATTACAGGTACGTGTGTGTGTCTATGTGATTACAGGTACATGTGTGTGCCTATGTGAGTACAATTGTGTGTGTATCTATGTGATTACAGGTACATGCATGTGTCTATGTGAGTACAGGTATATGTGTGTGTGTCTATGTGAGTACAGGTATGTGTGTGTCTATGTGAGTACAAGTATGTGTGTGCGTGTCTATGTGAGTACAGGTATGTGTGTGTCTATGTGAGTACAGATATGTGTGTGTGTCTATGTGAGTACAGGTATGTGTGTGTCTATGTGAGTACAGATATGTGTGTGTGTCTATGTGAGTACAGGTATGTGTGTGTGTCTATGTGTGTCCATGTATGTGTTTGTGTCTATGTGAGTACAGATATGTGTGTGTCTATGTGAATACAGGTACATGTGTGTGTGAGTAGAGGTGTCTGTGTGTCTATGTGAGTATAGGTGTGTGTGCATCTATGTGAGTACAGGTACATGTGTGTCTATGTGAGTACAGGTACATGTGTTTGTCTATGTGAATACAGGTGTTTGTATGTATCTATGTCATTACTGGTATGCATGTGTATCTATGTCAGTACAAGTGTGTGTGTTTTTGTCTGTGTGAGTACGTATGTGTGTGTGTATCTATGTGAGTACAGTTGTGTGTGCGTCAATGTGATTACAAGTACATGCGTGTGTCTATGTGATTACAGGTATGTGTGAGTGTCTATGTGAGTACAATTGTGTGTGTATCTATGTGATTACAGGTATGTGTGTGTGCGTCTATGTGAGTACAGGTGTGTGTGTCTATGTGAGTACTGGTACATGTGTGTGTCTATATGAGTACAATTGTGTGTGCATCTATGTGAGTACAGGTATGTATGTGTCTATGTGAGTACAAGTACGTGTGTGTGTGTCTATGTGAGTACAAGTACGTGTGTGTGTGTCTATGTGAGTACACATATGTGTGTGTGTGTCTATGTGAGTACAGGTATGTGTGTGTCTATGTGAGTACAGATATGTGTGTGTGTGTGTCTATGTGAGTACAGGTATGTGTGTGTCTATGTGAGTACAGGTGTGTGTGTCTATGTGAGTACAGGTATGTGTGTGTCTATGTGACTACAGGTACGTGTGTGTCTATATGAGTACAAGTACGTGTGTGTGTGTCTATGTGAGTACAGGTATGTGTGTGTCTATGTGAGTACAGGTATGTGTGTGTGTCTATGTGAGTACAGGTATGTGTGCGTGTGTGTCTATGTGAGTACAAGTACGTGTGTGTGTATGTGAGTACAGGTATGTGTGTGCGAGAGTAGAGGTGTCTGTGTGTCTATGTGAGTACAGGTGTGTGTGTGTCTTTGTGAGTACAGGTACATGTGTGTGTGTGAGTAGAGGTGTCTGTGTGTCTATGTGAGTATAGGTGTGTGTGTGTCTGTCTATGTGAGTACAGGTATGTGTGTGTATGAGTAGAGGTGTCTGTGTGTCTATGTGAGTACAGGTTAATGTTGGAGGATTTATGGACCCCCCAGATTCCTGGGGAGCTTGGCTCTCAGAGGCAAGACTACCCTGAGGCAGAAATGCAATGAACCACAGACTCAACACCCTCATTTCAAAGCATTCCCCTCATGCCAGAGATAGGGACACGACCCACAACACCACACATTATCCCCTTCAAGAAAGGAACTGCACCAATTTGATGGTTGCATTCAGAAAGGAATGGAGACAGTGGGCACTATTCAGAGAGTGGGCAGAGTATAAACTGCTTTGTTCTGCATCTAGCTGGGAGAAAGTGAGGACTGCAGATGCTGGAGATCAGAGCTGAAAATGTGTTGCTGGAAAAGCGCAGCAGGTCAGGCAGCATCCAAGGAGCAGGAGAATCGACGTTTCGGGAATGAGCCCTTCTTCAGGAATGAGAAAAGTGTGCCAAGCAGGCTAAGATAAAAGGTAGGGAGGAGGGACTTGGGGGAGGAGCATTGGAAATGCGATGTGGCCTCCCCTATATTGGGGAGATAGGCTGCCTATTTGCGGAATGTTTCAGAGAACACCTCTGGGACACCCGGACCAAGCAACCCAACCACCCCGTGGCTCAACACTTCAACTCCCCCTCCCACTCCACCAAAGACATGCAGGTCCTTGGACTCCTCCATCGCCAGACCATAGACCCAGGTGTCAGGTCCACACCCCCCACCAACCCAACCTCCACTCACGGCACCTTCCCCTGCAACCGCAAGAAATGCAAAACTTGCGCCCACACCTCCCCCCTTACTTCCCTCCAAGGCCCCAAGGGATCCTTCCATATCCGCCACAAATTCACCTGCACCTCCACACACATCATTTATTACATCCGCTGCACCCGATGTGGCCTCCTCTATATTGGGGAGCCAGGCCGCCTACTTGCGGAACGTTTCAGAGAACACCTCTGGGACACCCGGACCAACCAACCCAACCACCCTGTGGCTCAACACTTCAACTCCCCCTCCCACTCCACCAAGAACATGCAGGTCCTTGGACTCCTCCATCGCCAGACCATAGCAACACGACGGCTGGAGGAAGAGCACCTCATCTACCGCCTAGGAGCGCTCCAACCACAAGGGATGAACTCAGATTTCTCCAGTTTCTTCATTTCCCCTCCCCCCACCTTATCTCAGTCCCAACCCTCGAACTCAGCACCACCTTCCTAACCTGCAATCTTCTTCCTGACCTCTCCGCCCTCATCCCCACTCCGGCCTATCACCCTCACCTTATCACCCTCACCTTAACCTCCTTCCACCTATCGCATTTCCAACGCCACTCCCCCAAGTCCCTCCTCCCTACCTTTTATCTTAGCCTGCTTGGCACACTTTCCTCATTCCTGAAGAAGGGCTCATGCCCAAAACGTCGATTCTCCTGCTCCTTGGATGCTGCCTGACCTGCTGTGCTTTTCCAACAACACATTTTCAGCTCTGCATCTAGCTGGGTCACTTTGACCAGATCTGAGGGTCTTGTCAAGGAAGTATTCTATTTCCTTCCATTAATACTCTGAACCTTGGTAAGAAATAAATAAAAGATGGATGCACTAGCATGAAGAACAATAACGTTAGACCAATGGAAGTTAGTTTCTTTCTTACTACAGATGTTAGCACGCTCTATGACTAACAGTGTTTCTCCCATTAGGACAAATGTCCTTTTCCTGATTGTAGCCATTCATCACTTTTGTAATAACTTTACATCAAATTAAAATAGAAATGAGGGCAACTGAGAAGTTGCAACAATATGAGATGGCTGCAAAGCAGTATTTATAAAACACGCTGGCATTTTTACAGGGAATATAACAGAGGCATTTCATTTGAATGTAAATCTTATTGTTTATATGATTCAGGCTTGCATTTTAATTTCAGTTACAGAGGAATCTTCTAAATATTAATGACAATGTGAGTCATGTGGCTCCCGGATTACAGACTACACATGCATTGTAATGTTATTAAGACTGGCTGAGAATAACTGAAGCTTGACTGTTCAGTTAGGAAGGACAAAAGACATTTTTTAGAGATCCATTAAATCAGAAGGGAAGCTTTTATGCTGCTGACTTTTTCTGCATATTCCTATATGGAATAATTCTCCGCCTGCACATTCTCAATCCGAGGAATCACACAGAGAATATGCTGATTTCTGAACTGTTATTGATTGGATGGATTTTTTCAAGCCATTCACCTGCTCTGCATTCTGTTGTGCCATTCCCTATGTGATGTCTGAAATGTGTATTAATCCGTGCTTTAGACTGGGCTCCACTCCAATCTTCAGACAGAGAGAGGTGACGGGCCATTTAACTGTGGAAGGAATCACAGCTGAAACACTCCACCTGAGACCCAATCATGGAGATTTGTCATCAAGGGTCAATGAGATCATGTAGATGAATAGCTTAAAGTAGCGGTGATCAACACTAGGCAGCTGAGACAGAAAGAGGCAAAGATCAGAAGAGATGGACACTATTTTATAAAATGTCAAAGAGGGGTGTAATGAGGGCTCAGTATTGAGGCAGCACGATGGCTTAGTGGTTAGCACTTTACCTTACAGTGTCAGGCACCCAGATTCAATTCTAACCTCATGTCTGTGTGGGTTTTCTCGGGGTACTCTGATTTCCTCCCACAGTCCAAAGATGTGCAGGTTGGGTGGATTGGCCATGGGGAGTCCAGGAATGGGATAAGTCTGGGTAGGAAGGTTGAGGTAGACTGCATGATTTGCTTCCACAAGATTCTATGTAATCTTGCCCAAGTAATGTTAGATTTGTCCAATAGTGTTAGGTATTCTTCCTCATGATTGTGATTAATTGAAATCTTTGATAAATGTGATGAGATTAATGTATTTATGATAGGGTATAAATTTGTGCTTAATTATGATAAATCTCCAGGACAATCTGCACTGAATAATTTTGCACTGAAATAAACAGCAATGGGAAATTTATAAAAGAGGTTGGCTGTCATCATTCGACTCTGATGGATGACTGGCCCTGTTGAGTCAATGGACTGACATCACAGAAGGATCATTACTGAGCCCTCAGAAATCTAATGGTGATGACACTATGTCCTCTTTGCAACCTGACAAGGTTGCAAATTATTAAATGGATCAAATAAATGGAAACTTTATTGGCGCATGGGATGGATTCTTTTTCCATTACCTTGGTTCATCAGGCTGACAAGATTTTAACCAGCCAACACCATGTGGAAATTAATGAATGATAACACAAATTCTAAATCTAAATTGAAGTCCTTTAACTGAAAACATCAACTGGCCAGTTGGAATGGAGTTGCTTTAATCTTGGGAATGTGAGGCTGTTGCAGGGATGTAGTGCTCCTGACAGTGAAGCCATATTGCAAACTTACAGCCAATCGCAATGCATCCATGTTCACATCCGGGAAATACCGTCCTCTTTTGCTTTTTCCAGAAGGCATAGAGCTTTCCCTGAATGCATGCGTAAGCAATGTTATATGGTGTAAATGGTGTCACAGTATGAATATTCCAAAACGCAAACAGTCACCGAAATGATCTGGGGATGTGGTAAATTGCATTGTGATGGTGCTGTGTTATGACTATATACTTAGTCTTTGCCTGTGTGACACTGTCAATCATTGAGAAATGCAAACAACAGATATTCAGTTTTGCAAAGACCTCCCTCTTCACTTGCCATGCAAAGCAGTAACGCAATTGAGGAACAATCCAGAAAATATGCGAATGGAGGTCACAGGTTCAGTATTATTCTCTCAGTCTTTTGGAATGAATACATTTTTCTCTCAAAAACACTGCATTGTCAATTCAAATTATCTTTTCAGATTGTCGACACACCACCTGTGGAACCTTGCCTTTAGTTGCTGCACTCTGGACTCCTCTCTTTCAGCCTTTTCATCTCTGCGCTTCCCTTTTTTCCTACTGGAGACCCCTGAAAAGCTTCCTCTTTGAGCAGTCTTTAGTCACCAGCCCTAAAATACTCCTTTGTGCCTTGGCAACAAATTTTATTGACTGCAAATTGCTCTGTGATGTGTTACAAGTTAAGGCTCACTATAAAAGCAAGTTATTGTCACATATATGCAAACAGACCATGGGGTACAGGTTCATAGTTCCTTGAAACTGGTGTCGCACATAGACAGGATAGTGAAGAAGGCATTTGGTACCCTTGCTTTTATTGGTCAGTGCATTGAATCTAGGAGTTGGGAGGTCATGTTGCAGCCATACAGGATATTGGTTAGACCACTTTCAGAATGCTGCGCTCAATTCTGGTCTCCCTGCAATAGGAAGGATGCTGTAAAACTTGAAAGGGTTCAGAAAGGATTTATAAGGATGTTGCCAGGGCTGGAGGGTTTGAGCTGTAGGGAAAGGCTGAATAGGCTGGGGCTGATTTCCCTGGAGCATCAGAGGCTGAGGAGTGACCTTACATAAGTTTATAAAATCATGAAGGGCATGAATAGAGTGAATCGTCAAGGTATTTTTTTCCCAGGGTACGGGTGTCCAACACTAGAGGGCACAGGTTTAAGGTGAGAGTTTAAAAGGGACCTAAGGGGCAACTTTTACACGCAGTGGGTGGTGTGTGTATGGAATGAGCTGCCAGAGGAAGTGGTGGAGGCTTGTACAATTGCAACATTTAAAAGGATGGGTATATGAATAGAAAGGGTTTGGAGGGATATGGGCCAATGCTGGCAAAAGGGACTAATTAATGTAGGATATCTGTTTGGCATGGACGAGTGGACTGAATGGTCTGTTTCCACGCTGTATAACTCTATGACTCTACGTCAATGCACCTAGGTAGGGGAGAGGGAAGAGATCATACTTTGATTAATTGAGAATCTTTTAGCCAATAATACTTCAAATAAAATTGTGACAGGCTTTCGACTAACAAGGCACTGTTATGCTTTTGTTATCTCAGATTTAACCTCGATAATTGCTGAGTGCAACCTGCACTTTCTGCCTTGTTGTAGAACATGGATATTATTATTCTTTAGATGTACCTGTTATGCAATACAACTCCTGAGAGAAGAATGTGGAAGTAGTAGTGTTGAAGCAACTGCTGCTGGTGCAGAGTCTGCTGCACCAGGATTTTAACTCTTCAGAGGTCACTTAGCTCAGTTGGCTGGAGCATAAAACGGAAACATGCTGACAATGTGTGTTCCACCCTGGTATCAGCTGAGGCAGAATGAGAGGCTGGCCTCCTTGTTTTGCCCATCTAGCATACACCATGTGCTGCTGCAGAAAGAGAGATTAAAGTCTTCACTGCAGTGTCTAATGGACCAGTGCAAAATGTCAGTCATACAGAATTAAGTGGTGCAGCCCAGGTAAAAAAAAAGGATGTGTTTAAAATGAATTGATGTCCCTATTCTTCCCAAAGCACCCACTGTTTATAAATCTTGACACCCCACTGGATTTATGTTATCAACATCAGGAGAAGAAGTTTGAATTCACTTCTTAGTATTCTCCCCCAGGTTAGAGGAACTCTCTTTCTCAATCTCTCCCCTCGCATGTGGCATGCTGACCCTCAGGTTAAACCATCTCTCTAATGTGAAGCAGCCAATATCGGTCTTTGGGATCCTGGCAACTTTACTCTTCCCAGAGTTAGGACTCACACTGACCAATGACTAGAAACAACGGAAAATCCACAAATTGATATTTTCTGCATAACACTGCACTTGAGAAAAGAACCACTTCATCAACCATAAAGCAGTTTTGGGCCATTCTGAGTTTGTCAAAGGCATAGAGTCATACAGTCATAAAGCACAAAGACAGACCCTTCAATCCAACCAGTCCATGCCAACCAAATTTCCCAGACTAAACTATTTTCACCTGCCTGCACATGGCCCATATCCTTCCAAACATTTTTTTTTATTCTTATACTTACCAAAATGTCTTTTAAACATTATAATTGCACCTGCATCCACCACTTTCTCTGGAAGTTCATTCCACACATGAACTACTCCCTGTGTAAAAAAATTGCCCTTCATGTCTCTTTTTAAATCTGTCTCCTCTGATCTTAAAAACACACCTCCTAGTTTTGAAATACCCCATTCTAGGGAAAAGACACCTGCCATTCAACTTATTTATACTCCTCATGATTTAATAAATCTCCATAAGGCCACCTCTCAACCTGCTACACTCCAAGGAAAATGATCCCAGCCTATCCAGCCTCTCCTTATAACTCAAACCCTCCAGTCCCAGCAACATCCTGGCAAATCTCTTATCTTAGGTATTGTGTCTTGGCAGTTCTTTCTGTTGTCAATGTTTCGTTGTCTAAAGCTGCTAATTTATTTACCATTAGTTATGGGCAATAATGTTTTATCTTGAAGTGAATGCACATGACGAACATTAAGCATGATGTGAAATTTACCATCAAAGTCCCATCACACTGATGAGCTCCTCAGTCATTTGGAGGAGATTAATCATTCATAGGAATATTAACAATTTGATTAAAGTAAAATAGATTTGGTGAAGCTGAGGAAAAATCTGGTCACGAATTCTATTACGCTGCAATTTTTTTTCTCTATTTTTAAATTAGCTTCAACTTATCAGCTTTGGATAACATTGACAACTCTCAGATGTTATAAAAAGCTTTTGCATTTAAAGGGGCATGACCTTCTAGAAGAAATATTTGACTAATCTTATATTTACAGATGGAAAATGCCTGAATACTCCTGAATTGTTCTTTGTGAGAAATTCTGGAATGGAAAAGATTCTCAATGATTGCTCCACTAGAGACTGTGAACCACAAAGATGGATCTTCGAACGCTTGTCAGTATTACTTGTCTCGTCTGCAATCATCTTTTTAATTGGAATGAACAGCATCAGTACTGCATCATTAAATGTCAATCCACTGAAGTCAAAAGCAACAGTAATCACTTGATCAAATGTTATGAACTCTCAGCAACAAAACCCACTCTGTAATAACTTTTAAATATTAACAATTTAAATGCATCCTGGACTCTATGTGAGATAAATTGTAAACACGTTCTGGAAATGTAGGACTGGGAGTAAACCATTAGCTCCTTATACATCTCACAGACTGATCTGTACTTACCGTCTACTTTCCTGGTTTTGCTACATATTTTAATGCCCTCCCTAACAAAAATTTAACAACCTCAGGATTGAAACTTGCAAATGATCTTCAGCAGCTGTAGCATCCTGGAGTCAGCTCGAGAGTTAAACTACATTTTCTGTGGAAACAAAAAACCCATGGGTCTAATTGTAATACTCCCTGTATATCACCTTGTACTGCACTCCTCAAATGTTAATAAAAACAACATAATATGGACGCTGCAAGTCTGAAATAAAACAAAAGTGCAAGCAAATCTCAGCAGGTATAGAAGCATCAGTGGAGAGACAAACAGAGTTAATGTTTCAAGTCCAAATTGACTGTACTTCATGAGGTGATTCTAACTCCAGTAGTGCATTTTATCTGATGTGACAATACTTATGTTATCTTCTGCAGACAAGAAACTGTGTATGAACATGATTTTATTGAAGAATCCAACAGACATTTATAACATTTATAGCTAACCATTATGTATAAACCTTGCATTTCCAGCCATGTAAGTATTTGGGCTAACATTAAGCTTTTAAGTTACACAGAGCAGCAGTATGTCATACTTAAGGCATCTCTGAGTAAGATAGAACAATGAGACCTTTATATTCTCAGGCCAGATGCTACCATACAGTGGCAATACCTGAGTGTGACTCTTATAGGTATACTGACATTCTAACCTTGAAACACAATACAATATTCTCTTTTTACCAAACAGATATACATGGCTATATATAGGCACATGCTGTCAATTTGGCAATTATACAAATAGACAAAATAGAGTTTATAGGGCTAACATATCAGACGTCAGCACAATGCTTTGGAGTTTTGACAAGGCATCCCGAACAAGTGATCATATTCCCACCTGAAGAGGTATATGCTGTTTTCTGTGACATTTTTTAAAATTCATATACAGGACATGGGCATTTCTGGCTGGGCCTGTTCCTAGTTCCCTTGAGAAGATGGTGGTGATCCACCCTCCTGAACATGTCATAGTCCATGTGTGTCAGACTGAAAAGAGCAACCGTAACAAACTTAATAGAATGTAGCAAATCAATCAAGTTGGACAACTTACCCCTATATCTTAACCGATGACATTCATTTTGCTTGTTGTTTGTATAGTTTAAACTTTATTGCTGGAACAGCACAGCAGGTCAGGCAGCATCCAGGGAACAGGAGATTCGACGTTTCGGGCACAGGCCCTTCTTCAGGAATCCTGAAGAAGGGCCTGTGCCCGAAACGTCGAATCTCCTGTTCCCTGGATGCTGCCTGACCTGCTGTGCTGTTCCAGCAATAAAGTTTCAACTTTGATCTCCAGCATCTGCAGACCTCACTTTCTCCCCGTTTGTATAGTTTAAATGAACTTAAAAGACACTATACAAACAACAAGCAAAACTAATGTCATTTACAAAATACCTTGCAAGGACTGTAACAAACACTACATCCGACTAACAGGCAGAAAACTAGCCACCAGGATACATGAACATCAACTAGCCACAAAAAGACATGACCCACTTTCACTAGTATCCTCACGTACAGACGAAGAAGGACACCACGTTGACTGGGATAACATATCCATCCTAGGACAAGCCAAACAGAGACACGCACAAGAATTCCTTGAAGCATGGCATTCCAATCAGAACTCTAACAATAAACACATCACTTTGGACCTCATCTACCATTCTCTGAGAAAAAGAACTGGTAGTGACATCACCCACCCAAAGAAACCTAAACAGATAAATAAAAAGCGGGACATACCACCAGTGCTTCACCGGAGACTCACTGATGATGTTATCTCATATGGTGATAAAATATCTGAAAACAAACCTTCCAGCTCAGTGAGCAAACTTACATCCAAATTTTCACAATCTTTGTACTGCTACGTTGTCAAACAATGAGAAGTTGCCTGATCCCAGAGTTTGCACAGCATTCCAAATTCCCTGTTGTTTTCAGAGCTTAGGATGATTGGGAGACAACAGGAAAAAGCTCTAATTTACCCCGTTGTGTACTTTCAGGAACATATTTCAAACATAACATTAGTGAATTCTGTTTTCAGATGCTCGGGAGAGGGTCTCACAAATCCTGGGAGCCAGTATGACAGATACTTTCCCATTGCAGGACAGATACATGTTAAGTGCTCACAATTGCTTTCACATGTACAATTTTGCCTTGCAATGCATCCATTAGTAGCACTTTGAATGCAAGTTTAGTGAAGTATCACAGAGGGAAAACTTTGAGCCGAGCTGTTTATCTCCTTTCCAAATAAACTCCCCTGCACTCTCTGTTGCTGCCATTTCTATGTATTTGCTCCTCAGGCCCACAAAGCATGGCATGGAACAAATTCCAAACAAATAGCCAGCACAAGATGCCTGTTCACTCACAGACTCATGCAGCGAGCTGAAGGGTTCTGCTGTCGCTGGTTGAGGTTGGTTTTCTTCTCCATTTCTCTGAAGGCATTTGCAGGGCAAGGTTAAGACAAGCAGGTCGTGTTGCCACCATAAAGACCTTTTCCAGTCTGGGATTGTATTCTTCGTCATTTCTGTGCCTTGATCCTTCAGCAGTCTGTGAGCAATAGCCATGGAAGCAAAGCTGAAATACAGGGAGAGGGCTTGCAGATTTGAGAAACTGCACATTGCCTTTAATCATAAAATTCCAGGGTATTTTGAAATAATTTTGAATGTGTGTGTGTGTGAGGGAGGGGAGGAGATCAGATGTTGTTAGTTGACACAGCTTCGAAGCAAAATCATGTTTAAGGGAAAGGAAAGGCTGAACTTTTCTAGTTCTTCTCATGACCATCAGATGTCTCACAGTTCTTTACAACCCATTGATTTATTTTCAAAATGCCCATAAAACCATAAGTTATAGAAACAGAATTAGACCATTTAACCCATTGAGTATACTCCACCATTCAATCATGGCTGATATGTTTCTCAAATCCATTCTCCTGCTTTCCCTCCTAGCCCTTCACTCCTTGACTATACATGGATCTTTCTATCTTTGCCTTAAATACGCTCAATGACTTGCTTGCAGCAATGAGTTCCACAGATGCATAACCCTCTGGCTGGAGAAATTCTTCCTCATCTCAGTTCTAAACAGACGTTCCTTCACTCTGAGACGGTGGCCTTGGGTCTTAGTCCCTTCTACTGTTAGAAATATCTTCTCCACATCCACTCTATTCAGGCCTCTCAGTATTCTGTAAGTTTTAATGTGATCCTCCCAACCCGCTAAACTCCATCGAGTACAGACCCAGTGTCTTCATCCACTTCTCAAATGACAAGCTAGTCATCCCTGGGATCATTCCTGTAAACCTCTGCTGTATTCCCTCCAAGCCGGAATGTTCTTCCTTGGGTACAGAACCCAAAACTGCTCACAATATTCCAAATGTGGTCTGACCAGAGTCTTTTACATCCTCAGCTGTATGTCTCTGCTTTTGTATTCCTAACCCTCTTGAAATGAATGCTAACATTTCATTTGCCTTCTTAATTTCCAAGTAAACCTGCATGTCACCTTAAGAGAATCCTGATCTAAGACTCCTGAATCCCTTTGTACTTCAGATTTCTGAAGCCTTTCCCTATTTAAGAAATAGTCTACAAATTATAACCTCACACTTTTCCACATTGTATTCCATCTGCCACTTCCTTGCCCGCTCTCCTAGCCTGTTTAAGTCCTTCTACAGCCTCCCCACATCCTCAACAATACCTGTCCCTCCACCTATTTTTGTGCCATCTGTGAACTTAGCAACAGTACCCTCAGTTCCTTCATCAGATTGTTAGTGTTTCATGTGAATAGTTTTGGATCCAATACTGACCCCTGTGGAACTCCACTAGTCACCAGCTGCCATCCAGAAAAAGATCCCTTTATCCCTACTCTCTGCCTTCTGCCAATCAACCAATCCTCTACCCATGCCAGTACTTTGCCCTTAATACCATGGGTTTTTACTTTATTTTGCAGCCTCCTGTGCAGCACCTTGTCAAAGGCCTTCTGTAAGTCCAAATTGATAATGTCCACTGGCTTTCCTTTGTCCACTGACCCACCGTTGGTGGTGCAGTATATATATTACGTACTGTAGGGAATCTAATCTAATCAAACTGGCTCATTGTCTCCTCAAAGAATTCAGCAGATTTGTTAGGCATGAGCACCCCTTGTCAAAGCCATGCTGACTATTTTACCATGCACTTTCAGGTACTTCACAATCACCAGAGCGGTGTAGAATAGCAACAGCAAATTTGTGCACAGCAAGCTCTCACAAACCGAAATGTGATTGTTACCTGATAGTGTCTCTTTGTGGTTGATGGTGGGATAAATATTAGACAGGACACTGGAATAATTTCCCAATCTTTTTGAAAATAGTTCCATGGGACCTGTTATATCTATGAAAGCTGGCAAAGGACGAGGAGCCATTATGATGGAATGGACTAAGCATCCAGTCCAACCTTAAATGGGAATTGACTTACAGTAGTGCTTTTCAGGTCTTGGATGTAGCTTTCTACAGGCTTTAAATGAGATTTGCACACAGGCCTTCTAAATCATATTTGTCTCTCTACCTCGATATACTATCACACTTCACAAGTATGTAGTCCACAGTGGCAAATGACATGATCATCTACTCAATTTTCACCAGAACAGAATAAAGTCAAAGACACAGAGGAAGTCATTTGGAACAACCCAGTCACACTTATTCACTTGTAAATGCTGCAAAGTTTATTTCCCTCAAGTGTCCAAATAATTTCACTTTGGAATCAGTAATTGTCTCTACTTCCAGCATCATCTGGCAGTGAATTCCGGGCCATTACAACTCGCTGTATAAAAAAGTTTCTTCCTCACATTCCTGAATTTCCGTCCTATAAATCTGTGTCAAGAGACCTGGTATCATGAGTTAATGGGAATAACTTTGTTTTGTCCACCTTATTCAAACCTGTCTTAATCTTACCTACATCTCTGATCACTGTTGAAGGAGCAGAACGATTAATTAAATCACTCAACACCCAAGGTCTGTTTCAATTGTCAAATAGTTTACTGCTTTACACCAGTGGGGACTGACACCCTCTACTGAATAAAGGAATACATTTACTTCTTATACGTTTACTTTTAGACGACCTTGGCAGTCAAAAATCAACTGCATTCTGAATTGATTACATAAATATCCAATCCAATGATGTTCATCATATGGCCATGCGATCAGGCCATGGAGAGCTTTGGGTCATCCAAGATCTCATAATGGTTTCCAGACACTTCCCCATCCCAACCGCAATTTTACTTGGCTGTTCACAAGATATCTTATACAGCCACATTCCAGACTTATCTCTCGCACTGGTTGTACAACACTCTCTTGCTAATAGGAGGGTAACACTTCTTAGATTGAATATGCACAGGAATGCAGTTAAATCCCATAATGTCTGTAAGACCGGATACTCCATTTTGATATATAACATGTAGCTACACTTCACTATATAACACAGCACACAGTTATAGTTTGCTGCATTACCCAATATGTTACCAAAGGTAGCTGTTTCTGCCATAAATTGCCCAGCAGTGTGGTAGGGATCACTATTTCACATGCATGACTGTCAATCAAGAACAGGATCATCTGTAGTAGTGATACATGTCTGGACAACCTGTCTAATCAGTCAGATGAACACTGGATACTTGGGCAGATTTTTCAGGGGCAAGCCGATAACTGTGAAAGAGCTTTCTGAACAGAGGGAGCATCTTCAGGGGTAAGAAGTGGAAATGTTTCAAATACCAGAGTTGCATTTACGACAAACCTTTCACCGATTGCCACTATCTGGTACAAAAGTATCAGCTATTAGTATTAGCTGGCACATTCACTTGTGCCATTTCTCCGACTAAAATCAGATGCAAGAATAAAAGGGTAAAATCGAGGAACTTGGTTTGACACAGTTGACTGACCCATCTGTTGACTTTCTATCCAACTAGGTTGTTGCTATAGTGACAGTTGGATTAGTTCTCAGACTGACAGTGGTATTCTATGGCAGATGATCCAGAGATTAATAAATATATCACCGTTTCTCTGGAGACCAAGCCTCAGAAACTAAACAGATATAATGACAATCAAACACCAATTGCCAACTCAGTTAAAGCAGTCAGCCCGAAATATAACACTATGTTCAGCTTAAACAACAACTTACATGCACAGCTTTAGAATTGTAACTAATGAGGAATGTAGCAGTGCAATAAAATTCATGTCGATAAAACAGAAAATTTGCTTTGGTCCTATTTTATAATGAATTTTTATAATTAAAAAAAAGACTCCTCTGTATTCTGTAGTGTGTGATTGCCCCTAATGGCTCACTTGATAAATACATGATTTGAAGGTGCCGGTGTTGGGCTGGGGTGTACAAAGTTAAAAATCACACAGCACCAGGTTATAGTCCAACTACCCTGGAGTGGAGGACTATAACCTAGTGTGTGATTTTTAACTTGACAAATGCATCCCTCCATCTGGCATTGAATAATATCGGGAATATTAATATTACTTGACCAGAGCAGAAGCTGTTGCAAATATAAAACAGTGGCTCAGGGTGAAATGGAGTATTGCATCCAGTTCCGGGAAAGATGTAAGGGCAAGTGCTGATAAGATTCATTAGAATGGTTCCAGTGCTGAGAAACTGACAGATTGGACCAGTCGGGACTACTCGCCTCTAATAGAAGATTTCAAAGACGTCTGAGAAGGGTATTCAAAATCATGTTGGGCACAGATGGAAAAGTGAGGGAGAACATGTTCGTTTGTTGGAAGGATCAAAAATATAGAGTCATGGAGTCAGAGTTACACAGCACAGAGACTGACCCTTCAACCCAACGTGGCCATGCCAACCAGGTTTCTTAAAATGGAACTAGTCCAATTTGTTTGTGTTCGGCCCATAATCCCTCTAAACATTTCCTGTCCATGCAGCTGTCTAAATGTCATTTAAATGTCGTAATTGTACTCACCTACATCACTTCCTCTGGCAGCTTGTTCCATACACATACCACCCTCAGTATGAAAATGTTGTCCCTCAGGTCCCTTTTAAATCTTTCCTCTCTCATCTTAAACCTATGCCTTCTACTCCCCTAACCTAGGGAAAAGACCTTGGCTATTGACCTTAGCTGTGCCCCTCATGATTTTATCAACTTTGATAAGGTCACCCCTCAACGTTTGATGCTCCTGGGAAAAAGCCCCAGCCTTTTCAACCTCTCCTTATAGCACAAACTCTCCAATCATAGCAATATGCTTGTAAATTCTTTCTCCAACTTTTCAAGTTCAACATCTTTCCTATAGCAGGAGTACCAGAACTGAACACAGTATTCCAAAAGTGGCCTCACCAATGTCCTGCAGAGCCATAACATGACATCCCAACTCCTGCTTTGCATTGCAAGTTAAGGGGGAGACCTATACTCCAGGGTAAAAAGTCCCAGCCTATCCGTCTTCTCTGTTTAACTCAAACTTTCCAGTCTCGGTAACATCCTTGCAAATGTTTTTTTTTCACCTTTTCCAGTTTAATCATATCTTTCCTATAGCAGGACGACCAGAATTGTATGCAATACTCCAAATGTGACCTTACCAATGTCTTGTGCAGCTGTAACATCCCAACTCCTGTACTCAGTGCTCTGACTGCTCATGGCAAGCATGCAAATGGGGAGAGAGATTGAAAGAAATCGGCAAAAGGAGCAATGGAGACCTGAGAAGAAATGTTTTCACACCTCGAGGGGTTACAGTCTGAAGTGTGCTCCCTGACAATGTGTTGGATGTGGTAAAAACAATGACTGCAGATGCTGGAAACCAGATTCTGGATCAGTGGTGCTGGAAGAGCACAACAATTCAGGCAGCTTCCGAAGACAGGCAAAATCAACGTTGCGGGCAAAAGCCCTTCATCAGGAATAAAGGCAGAGAGCCTGAAGCGTGGAGAGATAAGCTAGAGGAGGGTGGGGGTGGGGAGAGAGTGGCATAGAGTACAATAGGTCAGTGGGGAAGGAGATGAAGGTGATAGGTCAGGGAGGAGAGGGTGGAGTGGATAGGTGGAAAAGGAGCTGGGCAGGTCGGACAAGTCCGGACAGGTCAGGGGATCGAGTTGCTGGAGGTTAGAAGCTAGGATGAGGTGGGGGAAGGGGAAGTGAGAAAACTGTTGAAATCCACATTGATGCCCTGGGGTTGAAGTGTTCCGAGGCGGAAGATGAGGCGTTCTTCCTCCAGGCGTCTGGTGGTGAGGGAGCGGCAGTGGAGGAGGCCCAGCACCTCCATATCCTCGGCAGAGTGGGAGGGGGAGTTGAAATGTTGAGCCACTGGGCGATTTGGTTGATTGGTGCGGGTGTCTCGGAGATGTTCCCTAAAGCGCTCTGCTAGGAGGCGCCCAGTCTCCCCAATGTAGAGGAGACCGCATCGGGAGCAACGGATACAATAGATGATATTAGTGGATGTGCAGGTAAGACTTTGATGGATGTGGAAAGCTCCTTTGGGGCCTTGGATAGAGGTGAGGGAGGAGGTGTGGGCGCAGGTTTTACAGTTCCTGCGGTGGCAGGGGAAAGTGCCAGGATGGGAGGGTGGGTCGTAGGGGGGCGTGGACCTGACCAGGTAGTCACAGAGGGAACGGTCTTTGCGGAAGGCGGAGAGGGGTGGGGAGGGAAATATATCCCTGGTGGTGGGGTCTGTTTGGAGGTGGCGGAAATGTCGGCGGATGATTTGGTTTATGCGAAGGTTGGTAGGGTGGAAGGTGAGCACCAGGGGCGTTCTGTCCTTGTTGCGGTTGGAGGGGTTGGGTCTGAGGGCGGAGGTGCGGGATGTGGATGAGATGCGTTGGAGGGCATCTTTAACCACGTGGGAAGGGAAATTGCGGTCTCTAAAGAAGGAGGCCATCTGGTGTGTTCTATGGTGGAACCGCTCCTCCTGGGAGCAGATACGGCGGAGGCGGAGGAATTGGGAATACGGGATGGCATTTTTGCAAGAGGTAGGGTGGGAAGAGGTGTAATCCAGGTAGCTGTGGGAGTCGGTGGGTTTGTAGAAGATGTCAGTGTCAAGTCGGTCATCACTGATGGAGATGGAGAGGTCCAGGAAGGGGAGGGAGGTGTCAGACATGGTCCAGGTAAATTTAAGGTCAGGGTGGAATGTGTTGGTGAAGTTGATGAATTGCTCCACCTCCTCGCGGGAGCACGAGGTGGCGCCAATGCAGTCATCAATGTAGCGGAGGAAGAGGTGGGGAGTGGTGCCGGTGTAATTATGGAAGATCAACTGCTCTACGTAGCCAACAAAGAGACAGGCATAGCTGGGGCCCATACGTGTGCCCATGGCTACCCCTTTGGTCTGGAGGAAGTGGGAGGATTCAAAGGAGAAATTGTTAAGGGTGAGGACCAGTTCGGCCAAACGAATGAGAGTGTCGGTGGAGGGGTACTGTTGGGAACGTCTGGAGAGGAAAAAACGGAGGGCTTGGAGGCCCTGGTCATGGCGGATGGAGGTGTAGAGGGATTGGATATCCATGGTGAAGATGAGGCGTTGGGGCCGGGGAAACGGAAGTCTTGGAGGAGGTGGAGGGCATGGGTGGTGTCTCGAACGTATGTGGGGAGTTCCTGGACTAGGGGGGATAGGACAGTGTCGAGGTAGGTAGAGATGAGTTCAGTGGGGCAGGAGCATGCTGAGACAATGGGTCGGCCAGGGTGGTCAGGCTTGTGGATCTTGGGAAGGAGGTAGAACCGGGCAGTGCGGGGTTCCCGGACGATGAGGTTGGAAGCTGTGGGTGAGAGATCTCCTGAGGTGATGAGGTTCTGTATGGTCTGGGAGATGATGGTTTGGTGATGGGGGGTGGGGTCATGGTCAAGGGGGCGGTAGGAAGAGGTGTCCTCGAGTTGGCGTTTGGCTTCAGCGATGTAGAGGTCAGTGTGCCAGACTACCACTGCGCCCCCTTTGTCCGCTGGCTTGATGGTGAGGTCAGGATTGGAGCAGAGGGATTGGAGGGCTGCGCGTTGTGAGGGTGAGAGGTTGGAGTGGGGGAGGGGGGTCGACAGGTTGAGGCGGTTAATGTCCCGGCTGCAGTTGGAAATGAAGAGGTCGAGGGCAGGTAATAGGCCAGCGCGGGGTGTCCAGGTGGATGCAGTGTGTTGGAGGTGGGCGAAGGGGTCCTCGGAAGGTGGGCGGGAGTCCTGATTATGAAAGTAAGCTCGGAGGCGGAGGCGACGAAAGAATTGTTCGATGTCACGGCGTGTATTAAATTCATTGATGCGTGGACGGAGGGGGACGAAGGTGAGTCCTTTGCTGAGGACTGATCGTTCGTCCTCAGTGAGGGGGAGGTCTGGGGGGATGGTGAAAACTCGGCAGGGCTGGGAGCTGGGAGCTGGTGTGGGTGTAGAGCTGGGAGTGGGGTCGGAGCCAGTACCTGGAGTGGGTGTGATGGTGGGGGGAATGGGGGTAGAGTCATGAGCAGGGGTAGTGTTCCCCTCAGGGTTCTGGGGGGTGGGGATAGTGACAGTGGGGTCTGTGGGGGGCGTGTCAGCAGAATGCAGGTGAGTGGCGCTGGTGGGGTCGGAAGTGGTGGCAGACACGGCAGTAGGGGTGGCGGAAGTCACTGAGCGTGTGGCATCGGCAATGATGTGAGGGCCGGAAGTGGCTGTGGGAGTGGCCATGATGGGGGCAGAAGTGACATCATCAATCAGCGTGGGGGTGGTAGCTGCATCAGCCGCATGGCTAATGGTGTTTCCGAGGCCAGGGGAATCTTCTGGAATGTTCAAGGAGCGCTGGTTATGGAGCTGGGTAGATAAAAGTTTGTTGTACTTACAGTTTTTGATGTTTGAGATGGAATTGAAATACTGTTTGTTGAGAGTATGAATTCTCCTGAGGATGTAGTACAGAGTGGGTCCTTTGCAATTCTGAGAGAGTGTGGCCCTCAGCTGAGGCAGGGCAGACTGTAGAGAGGTTAGGTACCGGCGCATTGCTGCAAGCGTGGAGCGGAGGATCTTGATGGAGAACCGTTGCTGGTGTTTTTGAATCTTTAATCTGTACTGTTTGTCCTGTTCGGGTCCGAACTCTGCTGGTTTAAAGGTGGTCCAGAGTCCGTGTGGCGTGAGTTGGTTACGGAGACAGGCACTGAGGAAGCAAATGTGGCTGTGATAGCGAGTTTGTTTCAGGACATGTGTTGGATGCCTTCAACTGAGGCTTTCAGGCAGGGATTGGATAAAACGAAGAATGTGTAGAGTAGGTAAGTAGATGCATGCAGATGGTAGATGGAGGAGTGGCACATGAGTGATTGGTCCATTCAGAGAATCAGTACAGACAAGACTGGCTGGATAGCCTCCTTGTGAGCTGTATTGACTGTGAATCAATGATTCGGAAAATGTCACCCCATCCGACTCCTGGAATGTCTCCATCACCTAAGAGGCATAAGTCAGAAGTGTGATGGGTGTAGCTGCAATAACACTCAAGAAGCTCAACACTATCCAGGACAAAACTACCTGCTTAATCAGCAAACATCCAGCATTTTTGGGGAAATGGAACTCTCGTGGTATTAGCACTTAACAAGTGACCCAGGGAACGTCCTGGGACCTGAACTGAGAAATACTATACCTTTGCTGCATCAATCAAACCATAAACATGCTTTAATTTCCATAGCTTCTCTTCTACATCACCTGGTTCTTTAAATGGCTGCAAAAATAATTCTCTTTGAAATTTTTCACCTTGCATGTTAGATGTTCGGATGGTCAATAATATGGAGCTAACTAGTCCCTTCCCATACTGGGGCTGATCCTACACTCATGAAGGATTTTTCTGATTTCTCCCAAACCCACTGTGGACTGTAGCCCCCATCACTTACACTGAGTTCTTCGTATGAACTGCCCATATCAGGGTGAATGTTAGTTATAACTTGTTCAATCAGCTAAGATTTTATGAAGTATCTCATCTATTACAGTGTGATTTGCTTAACACACTTCATTTTCTTAGTCTGTATTCATTTCTTCATTACTTTATCAACTATTACCCTTTTTGCTTTACTATTAGTTATATACTAAATGTGCTTGCCATGTCTACAATATGCAAAATGCTTTTTCTGCATTATCCCAAAGCTTCAATCTTCATTAAAGTCTCTTGCTAGTGATTGACTCACTGTGCACCATAATGGTGTTTTACATTATTGTCACGTGTCACATTTAACACTGATCTCCTCTATAAGTTTAATGCACTCAACATCCCTGACTCCTGCCTCATTTAGTAGGACTTTTAACCTTTGAGAAGACGGGTAAACATTATTGCAATGTTAGAATAGACTCTCACGTTAATTGGATTTAAATTTGCAGTAACAAAACATACCTTTTAAGCAGATGTCAGAAGACTTTAAAAATTACTAAGAAAACATTCATTTCCAGTCACCTTTATGGACCTTTCATTTCTTTACAGGTCTATTTCCTGGTGCTAATAATATCTTCTTAATATTTTGATTAGAGAAAGTAGATCTTGTTAAAGGAAAATAATATTGTCAAGATTGCATAATCTGTATAAGCACTGACCTTCCAAAAACAAATGCCTTGTTGGGTTCTAAATCCAGTTTCATTTCAGCTTTTTTCATACATAGCCTGGTTAACAGTAAAAGCATTACAGACACTACATCTCCACTGAAAAAATGATTTACCCCAGCTACTTTACTGGGAATCAGCATTCTGTCATCCCCAATCAGAAACATGTAAAATCGTCAAATTCCTTAACTTTATTTCAGATAAATTATCATTTAGATTAGATTATATTAGATCACTTACAGTGTGGAAACAGGCCCTTCGGCCCAACAAGTCCACACCGCCCCGCCAAAGCACAACCCACCCATACCCCTTACGTAACACTACGGGCAATTTAGCGTGGCCAATTTACCCTGACCTGTGGGACGAAACCGGAGCACCCGGAGGAAACCCACGCAGACATGGGGAGAATGTGCAAACTCCACACAGTCAGTCGCCTGAGGCGGGAATTGAACCCAGGTCTCTGGCGCTGTGAGGCTTCCACACTGTGCCACCGTGCCGCCCACAATGCCACCGTGCCGCCCACTAAACATTTACATAACCAGTGTAAAACTTAACCAATCCATGCCACATTGTGGACATGCATCCACTATCCAACACAATGCAATGGAGTGAATCTGCAAATAAATATCTGGTACTGAACTGAAGTTTCTTGTAACTGGTACAAATCCCTCTGCCTGATCAATATCACTGTCTTCTCCAACTGAACATTCAGTGCTGTGCATAACATTGAAAACTTGTTATTCCATTTGAAACAATTCACAGAATCACAGTTATCTAATCCAGTTAACATGAGAGTCTGTTCTTGATTAACACCATAGCACTGTACAATAATTTATACTGAGTTAGGAATCTCCAAATTTATGCTTTTTAAAAAAATGTTGAACATAACCTGTTAGATTCCATTGTCTATTCTTCCATGAGATAACCATCTGGCTTTCTCAAAGACTGACCATATCTCGTATATATTTGACAAGCTAGCTTTGTAGGGCATTTCGACCATACTTGTTAATAGATTATCCAAACATTGCTCAACTCTTTAACCTCTAGTTTTGAAAATATTTACACCTGATCCTGCTGACAATTGGAAGTGACTGTGCTATGAGCATACTTTAGATTTGGCTTGGTGAAGTTGTAATCTGTGTCCAAATATCTACTTTCCTTTTCCATTGATCAGAGGGTCCAGCTTCACAAAAAGATGAGGATTCATATCCTGACACTTTGCACCTGGTTTCAGCCATTCTTCTCCAATTAGATCATTGGAACGAGGATGACGACAACAACAAGAAGCAACTACCTTCCTGCTGTTAAGGTCAGGCACAGTGGTTCATCAGCTAGCACTGTTGCCTCATAGCATCAGGGACCCAGGTTCGATTCCAGCCTTGGGCAACTGTCTGTGTGGAGATTGTACGTTCTCCCCGTATCTGTGTGGGTTGCCTCCCGGTCCTCCAGTTTGCCCCCACAGTCCAAAGATGTGCAGGTTAGATGAATTGTCCATGTTGAATTGCCCATAGTGTGCAGAATAGGTAGATTAGCCATGGAAAATGCAGGGTTACAGGGAATGGGTGAGGCTGGGTGGGATGCTCTCTGGTGGGTCGGTGTGGACTCAATGGGCTGAATGGTCTGCTTCCACACTGTCAGGATTCCACCATTCTTTAGAATGTGATCATCTGTCTTAGGCAAGAGTGGGCCTGGCCTCACAAGTATGTGTGGCAGCACCAGCAACAGATCCATCGCCTCCCTGTGATTGGAGGCAGCAGCTAGGGCATGCCCCAGGAGGAGGCTGACCCAAACTCCAGGCCAGGGCTGGGCCCAAGGAGATGAGACTATAAAATCTGGACCTTTTCTTTTTTTTAATAGATAAGGATTTTAACATCTAGGTGTTTTTCTTTTTTCTTTGGGCTCTGTTTCTTTCATTTTTTCTCTCATTATTTTTAAATCCTGATTTTATATTTTAAGATGGTGCCGGAGAATAGTGATTTTGCACACTTCTCACTGTACTCCCATACTTGAGTACAGGTGACAATAAAATCTAATTCCATTTTCTTCATATCTATGCAATCAGGGCTCTTGTGGCACAGCTATAATGTCCCTACCTCTGAGCCAGGAGGCTCAGATACAAGTCCTATCTGCTCCAGAGAAGAGTAATAACATCTCTGAGCAGGTTGGTTAGAAAATGGTAGGATTCTGGTGGCACAGTAGACCTATCTCTAAGTCAAAATGCCTGGATTCAGGTCCCCGTGCTCCAGGAATGGGTTTCATTTTTATTAACCTATTTTTCCGAATTAACATTTGGAAGGTCAGTGTGGACTTGATGGGCCAAATGGCCTGCTTCGACACTGTAGGGATTCTATTCTCACCAGGACCCCACAGTGGCAGCAATCCAAGACCATCAGTTGTAGTAAGCTCTGCATCATTGTGTGGATACTGGATGTATGAAATTAAAATGGAAAATGTTGAAAAGGCTCAGCAGATCTGTTTGCACCTGTAGAGGGAAAAGCAGACTCACAGTTCCCAGTCTGTGAGATTATCATCAGATCTATTGTACAACAGTGGTTTTATTCAATGATTTCCTCTTGTACAGGGCTTTCTAGTATAAGGTGACAGTTGTGTTCCTCTGCAGAAGGTGACTGTAGAAAAACACTATACCAATTCAATAGAAAGTTTGCACTATCCAAATAACACCTACGTTTTGCCAATCGCATTATTGCCAATTTGTGTTGACGAAACACACATTATACCAGAACCACTGGTACACTTTTGTGCCTCTACCAACTGAAAAGGAGTCATCCATCCTAATCCCATTTTCCAACACTTGGTCTGTACCTTTGGAGGTTACAGCATTTCAAGTGCATATTCATTTTTTTTCAAATGAGCATTTCTGCCTTTACTACACTTTCAGGCAGCAAATTCCAAAATTCCATGCCCTTGGTTGAGAAAATTATTTGTCATATAAATACTACAGTTATGTATAAACTCTGACTACAAGCGCAGTTACAACTGGGAATTCTGAGATGAGTAATACTTCTGTTGACTCCCCAAAGCCTGTCTACCACTTACAAGGCACAAGTCAGGAGCATAGTGGACAACTCTCCATTTCCCTGGAAAAGTGCAACTCACTAACACTCAGGAAGCCGAACACTATCCAGGACAAAATAGCCCACTTAATTGGCACCCCATCCGCTACCTTAAACATTCACCCCTTCCAGTACTGGTTCACATGGCAGCAGCATTTATTAAATACACGATGCACAGCAACAACACACCAAAGGCCAGCCCAGCACCTTTCCACTCCACTTTCCAAACCCCTAACCTCTCCCACCTTCAATCCTTGCTGGGCAAAGGCAGCCAATTCATTGGAGCACAATGCACTATCCCAACTTGGAAGTACATTTACAGACATTTGAGTGACTCTTGGATAGACACATGGAAGATATGTAGGTTATGGATTATTGGTGCTGGAAGAGCACAGCAATTCAGGCAGCATCCGAGGACAGGCAAAATCGACGTTTCGGGCAAAGTTTGATCTTAGAGTTGGATAAAATGTTGGCACAACATCAAGGACCAAAGGGCCTGTACAGTGCTGTACTGTTCTTTATTCTATGTACATTGTTGGTCCATTTCTGTCACTGGGTCAAAATCTTGCAACTCCCTCTCTGACAGCATGTAGGCATCCCTGCAATCCAAGAACTACAGCACTCCAATAATGCAGCTCATTAAAGCCTTCTCTAGGGCAATTAGGGATGGGCAATAAACGCTGGTGTAGCGAGCAATGCCTGCAGCCCATAAAAGGATAAATAAAGAAGAAATCTCCCCTCTAATTCTTACACCAATTTATTAAATGTATGATTTCCTGGCATTGTGATTCCTAATGGGAGGATAAAGCTGGAAAAAGCACAGCAGGTCAAGCAGCATCAGAGGAGAAGGGGTGGTGGATGTTTCAGTTCCGAATCTTTCATCAGGACTGGGGGAGGGGAAGGGGCTACAAAATAAATAAAGGGAAGGGGTAGGACTGGGAGATAGGTGGGTGGGATGATGATAGGTGGATGCAGATAGGAGGTGGCTGTGATTGGTCAGTGTGATGGGTGGAGCAGATAGGTAGGAAGAAAGATGGACAGATAGGGTCAGGTTAAGGGGGAAGGGTGGAGAGAAAGTTTTGGGTCTGGGATGAGGTGGAGAGTGTAGAAACTTTGAAGCTGGTGAATTCTAGGTTAAGGTCATATGGGTGTAGGCTCCCGAGGTGGAAGATGAGATGTTCTTCCTCCAGTTTGCATGTGGCCTTGTGTTGACGGTGGAGGAGGCCCAGGATGGACATGTCATCTGGGGAGTGGGAAGAGGAGTTGAAATGGATGGCGACCAGAAGGTGGATTTGATTGGAGCGTACATACCATAAATGTTCCCTGAACTGCTCGCAGATTTATGGTTAGTCTCTCTGATGTAGAGGAGACCACATCGGGAGCAATGGATGCAATTCCTAATAACTGACATAGCTAACAGAATGTTATAGAAACATGGGAACTGGAGTACGCCATTCAGCTCCTCAAGTCTGTTCCATCGTTCAATGAAATCATGGCCAATAGAATCCCTACAGTGTGGAAACAGGCTGTTTGGCCCAACAAGTCCACACCAACCCTCTGAAGAATAACCCACCCAGATCCTATTGCTCTACATTTACCCCTGACCAATGCACCTAACCTACCCATCACTGAACACAATGGGCAATTTAACATGGCTAATTCACCTAACCTGCACATCTTTGGATTGTGGAAAAAGACTGGAGCACTCAGAGGAAGCCCATCCAGTCATGGGAGAATGTGCAAACTCCAGACAGACAGTTGCCTGAGGCAGGAATTGAACCAGAGTCCCTGGCACTGTGAGGCAGCAGTGCTAACCATTGAACCACCATGTTGCACTGTGATCTGTGGCCAACCTCCATATACCTGCCTCTGACATAAACTTATGACAGGTTCAAGCTGGTTATTGCAAAATAACCAAAGGTAGTACATTAAAACTAGTTTGATTTGCAGTGAGTGGTTGTGATCTGGAATGGTGTCCCTGCCACGGTGATGGAAGCTGATCCAATAGCACCACTTGTAGCTGAATTGGATAAACATTTGAATGGAAAATATTTACAAAGCTATGGGGAAAGAAGGGGATTTTTTGGGTTAATTGATGAAGGGCTGACATAGACATGATGGTCTGAAAGGCTCCCTCTGCATTATATCACTTTATGATTCCCTGACATTTACTGTCCATTGATCCACTTTCTGACTAACTCCAGCTATTGATATAGTGAGAGAAAAACAAGAACAGTATTTGATGGAGGCAACCAGAGTCTCAGCCACTGGCTGGGGAACCAGCAAGAATCCTTTGGCCCTCATTTTTGGAAGGCTAGCCACACCCTGGGTCACTCAGGCAATTGGTAGGTGCCCATTCACTGCCTCCACTGTGAGCTTATATGTCAAAGGCAGGAGTAGGCCATTCAGCCCCTTCAGGCCTGCTTTACCATTTCCTGAGTCCTGAAGAAGGGTTGTACCTGAAACGTTGACTTCTCCACCTCCTAATGCTGCCTGGCTTGCCGTGTTCTTCCAGCCTCCTGCTTGTTAACTTTGGATTCCAGCATCTGCAGGTTTTTTGTCTCGAACCATTTCCTACAATCATGGCTGATCGGAATGGGGCCTCAACTCTTTTCTGACCAATTCCTGATCTCTTTTAACTCCCTTGTTATTCACCAGTCCATCTACCTCAGCCTTAAAAATATTCAATGAAACACTCTATTGCTCTCAGGAGAAGAGTTCCAAAGATTCATGACTTTTTGAGATTAAAAAAAAGTCTTCCTCATCTACATTTATAAGGTAGCCCCTTATTTTTAAAGTGAGTCCTCTGCTTCTAGTCTTTCTCACAAGGAAACACATTGTCTCAGCATTCACCTGTGAATTCCCCTCGGATCTTTCATGTTCCAATAAGATCACCTCTCATTCCTCTAAACTGCTTTGGATACTGGCCCAAGCCAATCACCTTTTCCCCACAAGACAACCCCCATTCCCAGGTATCAGTCAAGTTAATCTTCTCTGAGTTGCCCTCTGATTTCCATCCTTTTATATTCTTTCTTAAATAAGGAGACCAAAAGTGTACACAATATGATCTCACCATCGCTCTGTGCAACTGTAATAAAACATTTCTGCCTTTATATTCTATCCCCCTTCTGACAAATGGTAATGCCAATATTCCTTTAATCCCTCCCAAATCCAGCATTATCAGGGGATTCCAGGCCATGGGTGAGGACAGGTAGAAGATCCTTTATCCGAATTGCTTGGGACCAGCTGTTTTTCAGAATTTGGAATTTTTCAGTTTTCAGAATAGTGACAGTTCAATGGTGAAATTTTTAAAACTTTTACCAGAGAAGCAAACTTCTAAGTAAGAGGAGAAAGTGAGGGCTGCAGATGCTGGAGATCAGAGCTGAAAATGTGTTGCTGGAAAAGCGCAGCAGGTCAGGCAGCATCCAAGGAAAAGGAGAATCGACGTTTCGGGCATAAGCCCTTCTTCAGGAATGAGGAAAGTGTATCCAGCAGGCTAAGATAAAAGGTAGGGAGAAGGGACTTGGGGAAGGGGCATTGGAAATGCGATAGGTGGAGGGAGGTCAAGGTGAGGGTGATAGGCCGGAGTGGGTGTGGGGGCGGAGAGGTCAGGAAGAAGGTTGCAGGTTAGGAAGGCGGTGCTGAGTTCGAGGGATTTGACTGAGACATGGTGGGGGGAGGGGAAATGAGGAAACTGGAGAAATCTGAGTTCATCCCTTGTGGTTGGAGGGTTCCCAGGCAGAAGATGAGGCGCTCTTCCTCCAACCATCGGGTTGCCATGGTCTGGCGATGGAGGAGTCCAAGGACCTGCATGTTCTTGGTGGAGTGGGAGGGGGAGTTAAAGTGTTGGGCTACGGGGTGGTTGGGTTGGTTGGTCCGGATGTCCCAGAGGTGTTCTCTGAAACGTTCCGCAAGTAGGCGGCTAGTCTCCCCAATAAAGAGGAGGCCACATCGGGTGCAGCGAATGCAATAAATGATGTGTGTGGAGGTGCAGGTGAATTTGTGGCAGATATGGAAGGATCCCTTGGGGCCTTGGAGGGAAGTAAGGGGGGAGGTGTGGGCGCAAGTTTTGCATTTCTAGCGGTTGCAGGGGAAGGTGCCGGGAGTGGAGGTTGGGTTGGTGGGGGGTGTGGACCTGACAAGGGAGTCACGGAGGGAGTGGTCTTTTCGGAACGCTGATAGGGGAGGGGAGGGAAATATATCCCTGGTGGTGGGGTCCGTTTGGAGGTGGCAGAAATGATGGCGGATGATACGTTGTACATGGAGGTTGGTGGGGCAGTAGGTGAGGACCAGTGGGGTTCTGTCCTGGTGGCGGTTGGAGGGGCGGGGCTCAAGGGCGGAGGAGAGGGAAGTGGAAGAGATGCGGTGGAGGGCATCGTCGACTACGTCTGGCGGGAAATTGTGGTCCTTGAAGAAGGAGGCCATCTGGGTTGTACGGTTTTGGAACTGGTCCTCCTGGGAGCAGATGCTGCGAAGACGAAGGAATTGGGAATATTTCTGCCACCTCCAAACGGACCACACCACCAGGGATATATTTCCCTCCCCTCCCCTATCAGCGTTCCGAAATGACCACTCCCTCCGTGACTCCCTCGTCAGGTCCACACCCCCCATCAACCCATCCTCCACTCCCGGCACCTTCCCCTGCAACCGCAAGAAATGAAAAACTTGCGCCCACACCTCCCCCCTTACTTCCCTCCAAGGCCCCAAGGGACACTTCCATATTCGCCACAAATTCACCTGCACCTCCACACACATCATCTATTGCATCCGCTGCACCCGATGTGGCCTCCTCTTTATTGGGGAGACAGGCCACCTACTTACGGAACGTTTCAGAGAACACCTCTGGGACATCCGGACCAACCAACTCAACCACCCCGTAGCCCAACACTTTAACTCCCCCTCCCACTCCACCAAGGACATGCAGGTCCTTGGACTCTTCCATCGCCAGACCATGGCAACACGATGGTTGGAGGAAGAGCACCTCATCTTCTGCCTGGGAACCCTCCAACCACAAGGGATGAACTCAGATTTCTAAGTAAGAGTATGCTTGGCCACACTGCCCCCCACCATGTCGCTTCTGAGTGACACGCATCGAGTGAATATCCACTCGGGTTAACTGTTTGCAGGCCAAACAACCTTGTTAATGAGAAACAAATTCACAAAAAACTTTTGGATTTCAGAGTTTTTTGGTTTTTGGATGCTCGGATAAAGGATCTTCTACCTGTAATGGGTGGAGGTTTATGGCGGATGGTGTCAGAGTTGGCTCATCAGCAAAGGCAAATGGGTAACTGTCAGTGAGTTCCTTCTCCATCTTCTTATTGTTTGGTCCCTTAATGAGACACAGAGTACTGTGAACCATCAACCATCACCTTCCCACCTAGACCTCACAAGCAGTTCCACACACATACACATTGGGGGCCTGTGGTACTCCCCAAAGGCAACTCCCCGATACCTGTTCCCCTTATGTAGACATGAATTGGCAACTGTTTGACCTGAATTGGCAGTGGCAATGGAAAGACCCTTCCTGGTTCAGACTTAATTGGACTAGAGATGTGAAGGTGGCAATCTCCCCAGACACCACCAAACTAGCCTCACTGGAGGAGATTAAATGTCCTCCTGTCGAAAATAACATCCCCTTACTGTGATACAATCTACTTTAAGCATTTAATTACACTGTTGAACATCCACAGTGTTGCCATAGAATCCCAATTGGCAATTCCTTCACTAAAGGAGGGCAAGAAACAAAAGGAGTTAGAGCACGGATATAGGCAATTAACCTAGAAAAAGTAGGATTCAAAAACCCAATTTCGCCAGAGTGTTAAACGTTAAGATGATTCATTCTCTCAGTTTTAATTTAAGAAACAAAATTCACTAATTGTATTCGTAATTACCAATTAGATGAAAACTGTAATCACTGAAAATGTTAATCACATTCACTGTGAAAGAGTCCCAGCAGTGACACACTACTCTGCAGCCAATGTGATAGTGATAACGAGATTGTCAGCAAGTGTATCATTTGTTAAAGCTCTGATTGGCATAGTGGAGTGTATAAAACTTCCTCTCAAATATTCTCTTGGCCACGGTGACTCTTGCAATGTCAATTGCTTCTTCTACAACATCATCCAAGCAGCTGTTTGCCACACATAAATTCAGCCAGGTAGTCATGAGAAGCTATTTGACCTAGAAGTCCATTATAGTCTCATCTAACATCTGCACAAATTACTTTTCAACAAGAACAAGAACAGAAATTATCGAGAAAACTCAGCAGTTCTGGCAGCATCTGTGTAGAGAAAGCGAAGTTAACATTTCAAGTCCACTGAATCTTCTTCAGAATTGGACCCGAAACATTAACTCTGTTTCTCTTTCCATAGATGCTGCTAAACCTGCTGAGTTTTCCCAGCAAGTTCTGCTTTTTGTTTCTGATTTACAACATCTGCAGTTCTTTGGTTTTATTGTTTAGCAATTTCAATGGGGTGGACTGATAACTTTTCTCCCCATCCTAACCCAGAGCTGCTAGGGATGATTGTGAAGATTCCTGAATCATTTCAACCATGAACTATCGAATCAATCCAGTTTGGGCTTTGAACTCCATTGGTCTGTAAACATGGTACAAAACTAAGAAATTATTATAGTGCCTTTTACATCCTTAGCATAAACAGCCTTCTCTGATAGAATCATAAAGCAGTCTGTTTTGAATCAATCCTGGTACTACCTAAACTGGTACCTTAAACTCAGTTTAAGATCTCAATTGAAAGGCAAAGTCAGGATATACTGTGCCCATACTGTGGAATGGGATGTGGACTCACAATATGGTGCAACAGCTTCTTCTTTGAATAATTTACAATTGTGGGATGACAGATGGTGTTTTGCAGGTTGCAGTGCCATAGCACACTGTGTGAGACGCTTCAGGGTTTATGCTTGAGTTGAGCCCCTGATTCCCAACTTACGAAGTTTGCAAGCACAATGTTGAGCCTGATTGGTTTGTCAGCCAGCCAATTGTCCAATCAGGGCTGTCCGTTAGAATTATTGCCCAACTGCTTTCTCACCAGTCCAGCACCGCCCAGAAGGAAAATACACAGTGAAACTTGGAAATGACATTTAGAAAAGAAAGGGGCAACTTGATTGAAACATAAAAGGTGGTGAGGGGGTTTACAGTTTGGATGTCAAGAGGATGTTTCTTCTATTGGGAGAATCTGGAACTTGGGGTCACTGTTTAAAAAATCATGGGTCGCCCATTTAAACAAGAGATTAGGCGACATTTTCCTCTCTGAGGCTCAACAGTCTTTGGAACTCTCAATCTGAAAAGCTGGGGGAAGCAGGGGGCTCGATTATGTTTCAGGTTGAGGTGATCGAATCCTTGTTGAAGAAGGGGTTGAAAGGTTATCGGGGTAGGGGGAAAACAGGTTATGAATAAAAAATATCATATCAGCCATGACCTTACTGAGCGGAGTAGCCTCATCCTGGTGCTTGTTCGACTTGTTTTATACACCTCAAAAAGCGTGGGGCTGGAAAAGCACAACTGGTCAGGCCGCATCCGAAGAGCAGGAGAGTCAACGTTTCAAGCATAAGCTCTTCATCATCAGACTGACCAGCTGTGCTTTTCCAGCACCACACTTTTTAACTGATCTCCAGCATCTGTAGTCCTCACTTTCTCCAACATGTCCAGTACAATCAGGTTCCTGCATTTTAAATTTAATTTCCTGCTTTTATTTTATTTTAATACAGTTTATTTCATTCTGGGCAATTTTTGGTGTTTGTTACCAGTTTTATTTAACCACTCCTCACCAGCAAAAGGTCCGTGACTGGAGCTTTGCTAATGTTGTCATCAGCCTCCTCTGTCCTTGGGTTAAAGTCGTCAAGAGCAGACAAGCAGGAGGCTAGAAGAATACAGCAAGCGGGCAGCATCAGGAGATGGTGAAGTCAACGTTTTGGGTATAACCCTTCTTTAGGGCTAAGGGTGGAATGGTGGGAGCTGCAGATAAAGGGGAAGTGGGGGGGGATTTTGGAGAGGGGTGGTGTGGTGAGGTAGAGATTGGTGGGCACAGGTAGAGGGTAGGGCCTGGTTGGCTGATGGGAGGAATGAATCTGGTTGGTGGCTGGAAGGCAGGGTCAGTCAGAGGAATGGAAGGGAAGAGGAGTGCTGGAAACCGCTCATTTCAATTCCCCTTCCCACTCCCTCTCTGACATGAACATCCTCAGCCTCCTCCATTGCCACAGCAAGTCAGACTGCACATCTCATCTTCCACCTGGGGAGCCAACAGCCCGGAGGACTCAACGTTGAGTTCTCCAATTTCAAATAACCTCCCTTCACAACCCCCTCCTCCCTTCCATTCCACTGACCGACCCTTTCTTCCAGCCACCAACCTGGTTCATTTCTCCCACTGACCAACTAGACCGTACCCTCTACGTGTGTTGACTTATTCCTTCCTCACCACTCCACTCCTCCCCCCAACCAAAACCATCCCCCAATCCGCACGCTTTATCTACAGCTCCCATCACCCCAATCCCAGTCCTGAAGAAGGGTTATACCCAAAATGTTGACTTCTCCCCCTCCTGATGCTGCCTGGTTTGCTGTGTTCTTCCAGCCTCCTGCTTGTCTATTTTGAATTCCAGCATCTGCAATTTTTTTGTCTCTAACTAAAGTAGTCAAGAGTCAACCAGAGTTTCACGCAAGTTATCAGTGTTTCCTGATTAGAAGGATGAACATAGAACTTAGAACATTACAGCACAGTACAGGCCCTTCGGCCCTCGATGTTGCACCGACCTGTCTTACCAATCTGAAGCCCATCTAACCTACACTATTCCATTTACGTCTATATGCTTGTCCAATGACGACTTAAATGTACTTAAAGTTGGCGAATCTACTACCGTTGCAGGCAAAGCATTCCATACCCTTACTACTCTCTGAGTAAAGAAACTACCTCTTACATCTGTCCTATATCTATCACCCCTCAATTTAAAGCTATGCCCTCCTTGTGCTCACTGTCACCATACTTGGAAAAAGGCTCTCCCTGTCCACCCTATCTAACCATCTGATTATCTTATATGTTTCTATTAAGTCACTCTCAACCTTCTTCTCTCTAACCAAAACAGCCTCAAGCCCCTCAGCCTTTCCTCGTAAGACCTTCATACCAAGCACCATCCTAGTAAACCTCCTCTGCACCCTTTCCAATGCTTCCACATCCTTCTTATAATGCGGTGACCAGAACCGTACACAATACTCCAAATGCGGCAGCACCAGAGTTTTGTATAGCTGTATCATAACCTCGTGGGTCCGGAACTCAATCCCTTTATTAATAAAGGCCAAAACACTGTATGCCTTCTGAACAACCCTGTCAACCTGGGTGGCAACTTTCAAGGATCTGTGTACCTGGACACCGAGATCTTTCTGCTCATCTACACTACCAAGAATCTTACCATTAGCCCAGTACTTTGCATTCCGGTTACTCCGACCAAAGTGAATCACCCCACACTTGTCTGCATTAAACTCCATTTGCCACCTCTCAGCCCAGCTTTGCAGCTTATCTAACCTACAACATCCTTCGTCACTATCCACAACTCCACTGACCTTAGTATCGTCTGCAAATTTACTAATCCACCCTTCTACGCCCTCATCCAGGTCGTTCATAAAAATGACGAACAGCAGTGGACCCAACACTGAGCCTTGCGGTACACCACTGGTAACTGGTCTACAGGATGAACATTTCCCATCAACCACCACCCTCTGTCTTCTTTCAGCAAGCCAATTACTGATCCAAACTGCTATATCTCCCACAATCCCATTCTTCCGCATTTTGTACAATAACCTACTGTGGGGAACCTTATCGAACGCTTTGCTGAAATCCATACACACCACATCAACGGGTTTACTCTCATCTACCTGGTTTGGTCACCTTCTCAAAGAACTCAATAAGGTTTGTGAGGCACGATCTACCCTTCACAAAACCGTGCTGACGGTTCTAGAAATTATTCTTTTCTAAATGATTATAAATCCTATCTCTTATAAGCTTTTCCAACACTTTACCAACAACTGAAGTAAGGCTCACTGGTCTGTAATTAGCAGGGTTGTCTCTATTCCCCTTCTTGAACAGGGGAACCACATTTGCTATCCTCCAGTCTTCTGGCACTATTCCTGTAGACAATAAAATTGGTCTTTGAGTGGTAAACCAGTTTTATGCTTCAGCTGATTTTCTTTTATATTATGGGGGATACAAGGAGTACTGTCACTGTGCTATTGTTGTAATCTCACCCCCACACGTGCATGTGTGTGCGCATGTGACTTCCGAATGGGCTCAGTTATTTAACCATAATAGAATCCCTGCTGTGTGGAAGCAGGCCGTTTGGCCCATTGAATCCACACCAACCCTTTGAAGATCATCCCTCACATACCCATCCTCTACCCTATCCCTGCATTCCCCAGGGCCAACCCATCTAACCTACGCATCTTTGGACCGTGGGGGGAAACCCACACACACACACGGGGAAAACGTGCAGACTCCACCCAGACAGTCGACCGAGGGTGGAATCAAACCTGGGTCCTTGGTACTGTGAGGCAGCAGCACTAACCACTGAGCCACCATTCCATACCCAAAAGCTGGAATGTTAAGAAAAGCTGCCACTGTTTGTATTAGAAGGAATGCTGTATCCCAGTAAGGAAATAACAGATTGCTCAGAAAGGAGGAGGAACATCAGGATAGAGAAAGGGAAAACTACGGAGATATAAACAAATAAATAAACAAATAGGGTGTAAACTAAATGTAGGTGCTGAGCCACCAGGCAGAATACAGGAGAACTTTACAATTCCAGAAAATACCAGGTTAAAATGGCAAAGTCTATCTTCTCTTTATTCCTTCAGTTTAAACACTAAATTCTCTGCCTTAATAAAACATAATTGCACCAGATAACAATCATGTGATCTGTCCTAGCACTAGGCAACGGGAAAAAAAAATAACAGCAGAAATATATTTAATGAGATAGGGGCACAATGCAGAAAAATAGAGTGGAAGAGAATTAAATGTAATCCACTGTAAGTACAAGTGTATGCATTAAGTTTTGTAAGTGCTCAAATTATATTAATGCATTTGACTGTTGCTCACTGACACCATGTGACAAAAGCAATTTTCACATCTCTTTATACAGAGTATGATACTACGTGCTTTTTATTTATAAAAAAAGAAGATTGCCTATCTGAAAATGCACAGCAAAACTGAAAATGCTAAAGATACAGGCTTCAATTATAAATACTCTCGCCTTTAGATCACAAAACAGTGGGTTAGAGATCCAAAAGGACTTCAGCATATAATTTAAACTGACAGTCCAGTGCAGTACTAGTGATCCTGTCTTTCAGATGAGGCATTAAATTGAGGTCCTGTTCTGGAGATTTAGATGCACATTAATGATTTCAAGCCATTACTTGAACAAAAGCACAAATCTTGTTCTTTCTCGTGCCCTGTCGAATGGCTGTTGACCTGAAATGTTAACTCTCTCCTTTCCTCTCTCTGCAAAAACCTCTTGATTTGCTGTGTATTGCCAGCATTTTCCTGCATCAGTTCAGTTGTCTGGGTTCCCTGCCCAAAGTTTATCACTCAAGCAGCATTACCAAAACCAAACATCATTCATCACAAACCTATTTGCAGAAACAGTGTGGAGTGGCTATCACTGAGCAACAGTCTTTACAGTTCAAAGTAGTTGATTATATCTAAAGCATGTTGAAACATTCTTGAGAGCTGTGAAGATTTAGTTGAAAACTCACTTCAAGGCCACAAGATGGGTTCTGCATAGAAGAAATTTATCATAAGGAGCAGCAGAATCACTTCAGAATTTAAGTTCATGTGAATTGTCAGCTTGATAAACTTAACCTAGGTCTACTTCATGTGAGCACTGGGTGCAAAAAGAGACAATATTCATGTGAAACCTGTCATCAGACAAACATAATTATTTTTTTGGCCAAGACAAAACTGAAATGAGACTCTTTCCTTCAGGGGTTCCATCCTGGAGCAATGCCTCTGCGTGGGACACCGTTGCTATACAGTAAATACCACACATGGGATAAGATAGTCATTGTACTCAGCATGCAAGATCTGTCTCAGATTAAGAGAAAGATATACAAAAACAGCACTGTGTGATACAATTGACACGTTGCTCATAAAATCAAAACTTTTCTAAATGTGCTTTGGATCACGTCATAGAAAAGAATAACTGGATCATTTCTAGTTAGAAAGGAAAAGGGAGAGTTGTGGGTAAACCAAAATACTCTGTGGAACATAAGGTCAAATCCTGAGGCCAAAGTAAGGTCAATTCAGGAAAATATGAGATAACTTTGAATAGGAGAGGTTTGTGGATGACTTTGTATAGTGGATATTTTTTGATTACTAGAAGGATCAAGAGGCATTTTGTAGACCCTTATCCCAGCAGATTATGACTACAGTCCTGCAATATTAGTTAGAGCTCTAGATCTAGATATACAGCTGGAGAGATCCTGATTACATTGCAATATTGCAGATTTAAATCGTATCCAGCATAGCTGCATCCCCCAGACCTTCCAACTCAATGTAAGAGAAAAGAGGTAGGAGGATCTGCTTTTCCTAAACCCGCAAAGAAAATCACTTGTATGTCAGCAACAGGAGTAGTCTACAGAATATAATTGTGAAGTAATTTAGGAAGCAATAATGGCACTTTAAAAAGGCTTAGATTTATAAAGCACATTTCATATTCTCAAGACATTTCAAAATCCTTTACAACAAACAGGAATTTTTGAAGTAGTTTTAATGTAAGGAACATTGCTGCCAACTTGCAGAAAGTGAAATCCCAAAAGCAGCAATGTGACAATAACTACATAATCTGTTTTCTGTGATGTTGTTTGCTGGAAATGATGGGTTTCAGTTGACAAGCTAAATTGTAAATTTCCATCTGCCCATTCAGCTGGCCATGAAAGAGTCCACCGCAGCATTCAAATAAGAACACAGGTGTTTTACTTGACATGCCAGCCAACAGTTATCCCACAAAGACAGCATCCCTCCCTATCTTATTAAAGTGTCAGTCCATATCTTGGAATCAAGTCCAGCCGGAGCAGGACATGAGCCCACAACTTTCTGACTCAGAAATAAGCAATGGCTGATCGGATCGGACAGCCCATTTGGGTGGCACGGTGGCTCAGTGGTTATCATTGCTGCCTCACAGAACCAGGGTCCCAGGTTCAATTCCAGCCTTGGGCAACTGTCTGTGTGGAGTTTGCACACTCTCCCCATGTCTGTGTGGGCTTCCTCTGGGTGCTCTGGTTTCCTCCCACAGTACAAAGATGTGCAGGCCAGGTGAATTGGCCATGCTAAATTGCCCATAGTGTTGGGTGCTTTAGTCAGAGGGAAATGGGCCTGGATGGGTTTCTCCTTGGAGGGTCAGTGTGAACTTGTTGGGCCAAAGGGCCTGTTTCCACACTGTAGAGAATCTAATCTTAAAAAAAAAAGCTTCTGGCTCCCCTTAGCCTCCTTTTTAATCCTCACTTTTCATTCACCACAGAAAGGTGATCCACAGGGTGTCAAGCCCAACCTTCCCAATTCAGTGATTGGAGGCAGGCAATCAGTCACAAGGTCACTATAACCAAAACCAGAAAAAAAATGTATGACAGATAAGGTGGTCAATGTCAATGGCGTGCAGACAGGAAATGGAACTGAGATTACAACCAAATCAACCATGACTGTATTGATTGGTGGAGCAGGCCAAAGAGCTGAACAATTCTACCTTTCTAACTGAATCACTAGTGTGGATATTGATACATGACTAGTTGATTTTAAAATGCTTGGATTAGCAGGTCAACCTAAATTCTTTTGTCCCATTTCTATTCCACACTGGCTGGCTTGTGGCACTCAGAGCAATAGACCGTATGTTCATTTTCATCTTGTTATGAAGTTGAAGGCATGCACTGCACCTTTAAGAGGGAGTGAAAGCTGTTTTGCACTGAGAGCTTGCAGGCACCTGTCATGTGACTGACTAGCAGTCTCAGAGTGTACTGGAAAATTGCAAATATGCAACATTTGGCTGTGAAACAAATACTTCAGTTTTGGTTGTTATTTTTACAACAATTCAAATTGAACCAATTTAAATTATTCCCCAGAATAATAAAAACTATTCGATTTTGAATTTATTGTTTTGCCAACATTGAACCAATGATACACTCCTATGTTGGGGGTATAAAGAAGCAGATATTTTGACAGTTAAAGTGAGACCAACTGCCACTGACAAAGTAACTGCCAGCAAAACACT